>NW_019417505.1:61501-68570 GCF_000390285.2 Anoplophora glabripennis
CCCTCCCGCGCTAGCCTAAGGGCCACCTTAGCAAAGCGCATCCCAGGCTGCATAGCCGCACTACCCTACCCAACCATACCACACATAAACATGACACTACCCCCGGGGTTTACACAGACGAGCCGGCGAAGCAAGAAGAGCGCCAGAAGAAAGGGCCCTAGCCGGCGGGGCCCAGCCAGGACAAAAGGAGGTCCCACAAAGCGCCTACACCGGCCGCATTTGCGGTCGGGGTAGACGACGGATGGGGCCCACCTACGAAGGCTGTCCAGGCCTACACGAGATGAGGCAGGATAAAGAGGGATAATCCCCCTCGATCCCAAATCATTGAGGCCAATTTCTAGCCATAGAATAATGGCGCGAAATCATTGAGGCCAATTTCTAGCCATGGAATAATGGCGCGGCGCGCGGTTCATGTTACAATTATTATTCTATATAAGATTGGCAGAACTGGATGAGTTTAATGTTTATTGTTTATATTGTTGGCATCTCTTCATCATTAAAATATGTTGAGCAATTTGCGAATTGTGACAGATGTCAGTTAAGAAGAAAATTTTTAATTTCGAATTAACAGTAATTTTTAATTTATTGCGCAATATCTTGCAAAAATAATGTAATCTTGAATCAGGCTTTGACTTGTGGAGTGTGGATATAGTAACCAATAGTAAATCAATCTATGTGCCCCTTTGGGGCCAATAATTAGAATTGGTTACAAAATGATGAATGTTTAGTTGTAGAGGTATTTAGTCTACACTACACGTTCTAATTGTAACAACCGGTTTTCACCATGTCGTTCCACAACAATCAATTGAATATGAATTTTAATTCAAATTATGAAGCTCATACTTACAACAGTGCTCAAAGTTCGGAATTCTCCAATTTGAGAGAAATACCTAATCAAGTTGTTGATGTGAGATACTCTACTTTAGAGCCTACGGCTCAAGAATTTCATCCTATGAATCAAACGACAGATTCCTCAAATGGAGCTATCAAGAAAACATCTCGAAATGAAAAGAATCAGTATAAAGGCAAAGAAAAAAACAGACGTAGTTGGTATGGAAGTGGTAGAACATTTAATGGTTCGAAACGTGAATACTTTAATAGAAATGAGAGTAGTAAAAACGAAGAACAAAATAATCCTCAAGATTGTGCAAGTTTTTCAGATAAATCAAATCAAGATTTATATGGTGAGGATAATTTACCTACCCATAGTCACAATTCCTCCAAATTTCAGAAAGAAAAAAATTCAGGCCACTCACAATCTAGACATTTTGAGAGAAATCTAGAAGCAAGTAGTAAACAATATGGAAATAGAAATAAATATAAAGAAAATACAAAGTCAGATTACCAAACATCCAATGTTGATAGTTTCCGATCATATGAAAATTCAAATAGGAATTATAGAGGAAGTAGTAGAAGTTATGACAAATTTTATAAAATTAATAATAAATCTGAAAAAAGTAATAACTATTATGAAAAATCTGGAGGAAATGGTACATATGATAAATATAATCGAACTGATAACTATTACGATAGTTCAGGCAGAAGTTATACCAATAATTATTCTTATAGGAAAAATAGTAATAATTCTTTTGAAAGGAGTAATATTGATCAGTTTGAAAATGATAGTTATAAGACACAAAAGAATGAGTATCACATTGATGAGTTTAAAAGTGGTTTTAGGCCATATGTTGGTAAAAATGATAAATACTTAGAAGGAAAAATACGAAAAGATTGGAGGATGCCAACTAATTCCAATAAGCATTCCAAGGATTCTGCAACAAAGATTAAGAAGTGTGAGTAAACCATTTCTTATAATTGTACTTTTAAAGTTTTTTTAACGTACATACAGCAAAATGCATTGTCTCTTGTGGATGCTGTTTATATATTTTAATTCAGATGATGACCTGACCTGATATATGTTTTTATTGCAGTTGATGCAGCATCCCAAAGGGAAAGGTTAGAAGAAATGTTAAATCGCCGACTTCTAGAATGCCTTGTATGCTGTGAAAAAATAAAGCATACTGATAAAGTCTGGAGTTGTTCCCAGTGTTATCACATTTTACATTTACATTGTGTGGCTGCTTGGGCAAAATCCTCCAAAATGGAAAATGGTTGGCGTTGTCCAGCATGTCAAAATATGTGCACCGAAGTTCCAAACCAGTACAAATGCTACTGTGGCAAAACAGTTGATCCTAAATATACTCCAGGAGTTATTCCTCACGGATGTGGAGACATCTGTTTAAGAAAGGGACGAGCCTGTGATCACAAATGCACCATCCTTTGCCATCCAGGCCCTTGCCCTGATTGTGACGTAATGGTTGCCAAATCTTGTGGATGCGGTCTTACAAAACCTGTCGTAAAATGTAGCGCTGATGTAGAAATAGTATGTAATTCCATTTGTAATAAGATTTTAAACTGTGGCATACATAAATGTATCTCTGTATGTCATCCTGGAGATTGTAGCCCATGCTCCGAAAATATAATACAAGAATGTTATTGCGGAAAGCAAGGTAGAAAAGTATTATGTTCGGCTGAATTTTGTGGTAGAACCAAATATACTTGTGAAGATATATGTGAGAAGATTTTAACTTGTGGCAATCATAAATGTCAGAGAATGTGCCACGAAGGTCCATGCGATCCTTGTGCCAGAGATGTTAACCTGGTGACAACTTGCCCTTGTGGTAAAACTCCATTAGATAGAAGCAGAAGTTCCTGTTTGGATCCTATTCCTTGCTGTGATAAGGTAGGTATATCAATTTACAAGAAAAACGAACCAAATTCAAGATTCAAAATCAGTTGCCCTTTCAGTAAATAAAACATTTTAAATAAAAAGTTTTCATTACAAAAAAAAAAATCAATTATTTTATTGGAAGGTATTATTGTTAAATAATAGAACTTCAATATTTTTTGTCAATTGAGAGTGTCAAAATTCCATGATTTTCTAAATAATTTTAGTTTGTACTTTATTCATTAATATACGACTTATTTTTAATCTGACAGCGAGGGGCGATCCGCTGATGTAATCTTCGTACGTTTGCCCTGGAATCTTTATGTAATCTACGTAATCTTATCTGTAATCTATGTAATCTATCTGTAATCTACGTAATCTTATCTGTAATCTTCGCTGTAATCTATGTAATCAGCTAATGAATTTCGTCGATGTAGTCGTTGTACAACGCCCCCCCCCTACCTCATTTTCCAAAGAATGCCACAGAAACCTCGACAGAAACCTATATGGTGCGATTGGTGTGTTCCGAAGGGCAATCCGCCAAGGAAAAAACAGACGAAGATTACAAAATTTCTGAAATCTCTTGTAATGTATCTGCAGATTTCAATATCAATTCAAAAAATATTACAAATTTCATATAAATAATCAAGATTACAACACATTTCAGGAGATTTCAGAGTTATTTTAGTAGATTTCAATGATTACTTAAGATTTCAATAGGATTATTAGAAATTAAAAGAATATTTCAAAATTTCTTAATAAGGTTTCAAGGAATACGGGAAGATTACAATAAGTTTTGAATGTCCATTTGAACAAAAATAATTGAATTAACTTCAAATGTCATTCATTTCATTCATTAACAGTAGTACTTTGATTAAGAATTTCCAGTATCAGGCATTTTTTGGGCAAAAATTGTAACATTCTGATTAAGTTTTTTGTTCGAATGAACGTTAAAAACATTTTGTCATGACAAAAATGATAATGCTATTTTGAAAGTAGGTAAGTATTTTCCCAAAAACTAATAAATAAAAAATATATTAAGCTTTTATTAATACTTGCATTTAATACTTTACTTGTATACAGTGTGTTTAAAAAAGACGCGGCAATATTTAAGGGAGTGATTGCTCAGGTCAGTTTATAAAAAAAGTCCTATAAACATAGGTCCGCAAACGCTTCGTTACCGATCTACAGAATGTGAAATTTCATTAAAAAACAGTAAAAATTAAATTTCTCTAAAACGCAGCCCCTTATTATTACCTACTACAAACAACAGTATGTACCACATTTCAAAAATCAATCAAATTTGATAATTTGAATTTCTTTGTTCAATAATTTAAATTTCTCAATTAAAACAACATTGGGTTTAGGTGCGCAATAAAATGTTTTTTATTTTTTTACTCAATAACGGTGTGACGTACGGTGCGTATAATCTGAGGAAAGCTTTCTTCTTCATAATTGAACAAGGAATTAAAAAATTATATTTTTAGAAAAACCAGCGGGGTCCTATTTTTTTCATTAAAAATAGCTAGTCACTGGTAAGACTAAAAAATCGTTTTGTATTGCAAAGTACGCGTCTGCCATAGCTATTGACAGGCCTAAAATTTCATTATAATATCAAGAGGTTTTGGAGAAATTTAATTTTTACTGTTTTTTTAATGAAATTTCAACATTCTGTAGATCGGTAACGAAGCGTTTGCGGACGTATGTTTATAGGAACTTTTTTTTATAAAATGATCTGGGCAATCACCCCCTTAAATATTGCCGCGTCTTTTTTAAATACACTGTATACAGGTAAAGTATTAAATACAAGTGTTAATAAAAGCTTAAAATATTTCTTATTATTTATTTTTTGGGAAAATGTTTATTTTATGTTACTTCTTTTTTTTTATTTTTATTAGTTTATTGGATTATTATATTTTTATCTTTCAATAAAAATATATACTTACCTACTTTCAAAATGGCGTTATCATTTTTGTCATGACAAAAAGTTTTTAACGTTCATTCGAACAAAAACTTAATCAGAATGTTACAATTTTTGCGTAAAAATGATACTGGAAATTCTTAATCAAAGCACTACTGTTAATGAATGAAATGAATGACAGTTGAAGTTAATTCAATTATTTTTGTTCAAATGGACATTCAAAACTTATTGTAATCTTCCCGTATTCCTTGAAATATTATTAAGAAATTTTGAAATCTTCTTTTAATTTCGAATAATCCTATTGAAATCTTAAATAATCATTGAAATCTACTAAAATAACTCTGAAATCTCCTGAAATGTTTTGTAATCGGTTGAAAGATATTGTAATCTTGATTATTTATATGAAATTTGTAATTTTTTTTTAATCGATATTGAAATCTGCAGATACATTACAAGAGATTTCAGAAATTTTGTAATCTTCGTACGTTTTTTCCTTAGCGGATCGCCCCTCGTCTGACAGATTACAGACAAATTTTGCTTTAACATCTTCGAAGATAATTCCATTTGAGGATAGTATTAATAAAAATAGTAATTAGGTATTGAGAGTGTTACAAAGATAATGAGCAGTGAGGTCGGTAGTGTACTTCCCAAGGGCTTCTAATTCAAGGAAATGCACAACGCCCAAGGACATTGCCCTCTAGCACCTTTGGTGCTTTCAACTATTAATGTTCTACTAGTTAATAAATAATAGTTAATTTGAAATATTTTTATATAAAGGTGCCCGTTTTTTGAATTGACCCATCTTTCTTCATTTCCAAGTTATTAACAAAAAACTGAAAATTTTTGTTTTGTTAAATGAAAAAGAAGATAGGTGGACTTTTCAAAATCAGATATAGTTAGAGATATTTTTGTCACGAATTCAAATATATAGTCGAATTAAACTTGATGTTTACCATGTTGGAAAAATGGCATGCTACTTTTGTTATTCTTATGGATGATGCCATATTTAATTTTCGTATTTTAAAATTTTTTTTTCATTTTGATTATGATGATGTGGTCGTATGATATGGTTTACTCTTTTGTTTTCATTAAAATTTAAAATGGCTATAATGTCAGAAACAAGATAACCGTGAACATAACCTTAAATATTATGTCAAGTGAAGAAGCATTATCTGTTTTGCACAATAAAATGAATGATGTGAAGGTGTCCAGGCTGCAATAGCTCTGGAAATGTGGCAATAGAAAAACAATAGGAAGTTGTTGCATTTTCATGCCAATATATACTTTGATTTCATCCTAATCTATGATTTTGTCAGTCTGATTGTTAGTGATAGCATTGCATGTACATAGGCACATCACACTATATTTAAAACGACACCTCAGTTTAGAGTAATAATGATTGTTTTGTTTTCAAAGCACTTTCTGTAAAAATGGATAATTTAATATTTTGACAAGAACAAGAGCGAATATATAAACACATCTTCATATTCTGAAAAATGTGTTGAATTCAAAAACACAAATATCTAATATGGCACCATTAAAAAAAAAACGAAACGCATGTCATTTCTGTATATTGGTAGGCCCCACTAATACAACTATACTTCAATTACCCACAAAAAGTGCCCTAAGAATGTCTGAGTTGAAAAAACCCACCTCTACATTTTTTATTAAAAAAAATAAATGATAATCTAATTTTCAGTTTTTTCTCCGATAACTTTAAAACAAATAAGGATAGATCAAATTTGTCTTGCTCTAATCTGTATTAACGTCAATTAAGGTTATTTGCAATTTTTATTTTAAATTGATTTATTTCCATTGTAATATATTTTAAATTTGCTCTAGGGCGTTACACGTACATCAAAATAGGGTGATCATTACAAAATAAGAGACTAGTAGGGTGTTAATAAACTATAGTAGAATCGTTTTTGGAAGGTGAAGTGGGTAATAAAATGTTGGTGAGGCATCATTTCATTTCAACTTATACTTGCTTATGACAGGTGGGTGGGTGGTAGCTGTTGGGCCAGCCCAACTTATACCAGGAGGGACGGAAAAGTATATGTGGGGTTTCACCAACTTTTATTACCCACTTCGCCTTCCGAATATGATTCTACTATAATAACAGTCTGTCTTTTAATTCTAAATAAAAAGTGAATGTAACAGAATAGTTAAGTACCTAACTGAAATGATGCTAATTTCAAACCTGCTTTTGTTATTTAGTACATGATAAAAATTAAAATATGAAATAGATATTTTAATGGTTTTGTAGTGCATCATGAGATAATTACGATATAGCATCCCTTTGTTATAATAAAGCAAACTCTGCAAACTCAGCAGTTTTAGAGATATATATATATTCTGTACTTAGAATAATTAGAGCAGTCTTGTTTACCACTCGTGTATGTAAGAACTTCGGAATAAAG
>NW_019417506.1:0-55165 GCF_000390285.2 Anoplophora glabripennis
TGGAGTGATTGGGTCGGAAGGCGAACTGGGATGACTGCTCGTCTGGGATGACTTGCAGTTCTTGGGAGTGGGTTCTTAGAAGAGTTAGGATAATTTTTTCTACCACTTTGCTCATAGCCGAGAGCAGGCTATTGGGCCGGTAGTTGGATGGGATGGTGTGATCTTTGTTGGGTTTTGGGATAAGGATTATGTTTGCTGTTTTCCAGCGGGTAGGCACCAGTCCACCGAGTCATTTGGCTGGATGGTCGCCTATAACCTTCCGCGATGATGACGCCCTCTGCGGGATTAGACAGGCCGGCGAAAAAAGATTTAGAGTATACCTTAGAAGTGACAAGAAGAGCGCCAGAAGAGGCCCCCTGCCAGCTGAGGCAAACCCTGACAGGAGGAGATTCTACAAAAATAACGGCGCTTCAACTGGATCACTACTAAATTTACTAGACAACTTCAATTTCACTTTTCGTATTCTAATTGCCATAGAACTACTCCTATAGTGTTCTCTCGGGAATGCCTAAACTGTTCCTGAGGTTTTTCGTCAATTGGAAAGCAGCTTATTAGCTTATACTTTTTAATTCTTCCATCATAGCACAATTTTACTCTCCGTTACCGTAGTTGTCCGTTCTAAGTGACCCAGCGCGCTTGATTTTGCCTTTTTAAATGTTGATCATGGCGGATGTATGTACTTAGCGTGCTTTATAAAATTAAGTGTTTTAAATTCTATGCATTACTTAGTTAGTCTTATGCGTTTGTGTTAATTTTAATATAGTGAGAATAAATTAATTATATCTGTTTAGTGTTTGAATTTCTAAAGAAAAATAACTCGGTGAAACTTGTTCCAAAATGTTAAAAATGAATGGTGATCGTGTATCTTCCCAAGCGATGAATATGCTGCTTTTCACTAGTAAGTAATTCAAGATCTCTCTTTATTTAATAAGTATATATTGTATGAAAAGGTGATAGGTAAGGACATCAAAGTACTTAGGGATAAAATGATTAACATGACCATAAAAAAAAACATGTATAATTTGGTTCGACTAATCTCCGTTACTCAAAACAAAAAAATTATCAGTGCCTAAAACAGTATACCTACTACTTTGGCCATCTATCGGATTTCCACCTTATATGGACGAGAAACTATCAAATTGTCAAAATAGCTTGCTTGCTCCGGTGCATTTTTAATTATTTGTATAAAAAAAATTCTAGTACTTTTGATACAGTTGAGAAACAGTTTATACCTAGATGCACTGATATCAGAATGAATTATAAGAGGATAGGTTAAATAAAAACAAATTTATATACATAGCCATTTATGACATTCATAAAATATTTTTACAATATATAAACCATTGCCTTTGTATAAAAACAATGTCATTAAGTATCTATATAAATCAAGTACCTCAATAAAAAATCTATGTACAAACAAAAAAATAATTTATACAATTAACAACGTTTTATGATCACAACGTCACGTGATGAGAAGATATTTTTTATAAGTCTGGCAGTTGCAAAAATATATAGAATAAATTTTAAGAACTAATATATTGTACATTTGTTTTAGAGTATTTTTTAAATTTGTTAAAGAAAGGCAATGCGTAATAACCACAATCATACTAAAAAAAAACTATCAAAATAAAAACGAAAGAATCTGCATAAATTTGTATCTTAAGAATGTAACTGCTTCATTATAAAAGTTCTTTCCCAAAATTATCACTGACGAAACAATCGAGATGTCATAATTTTGGGATCCCATTTTGTGTAAAACACACACAGTGATGGTTCGAAATAGTCCAGCTTGAAAAGTTTCTAAAATGCAGTCTATAAGAACCCAAAAATGTTACTATAAATAATATTTATAAGGTGAAGCTCTTTTAAATAAAATTGTAACCTATTTAAATTTAAACTGTATCTACTTAGTTGTTATGTTCGTGAGTTCTGGTTGTATAGCCTGGCGGCCACTGCCGCCACTAGAGCTGCTCCACGACCGCTGCCGTCCTCGGACAACATGAGGTCGAACTGGAAAATGGATGTAATTTTAAATAGATATAAAAAACACAGGGTGTTATGATATTCTTGCTATCGGATAGTCCTACGACCATGTTTAGGAGAAAAAAACTATACTCTGGGTTAGTAACGCTTGAATGCACAAGGACTTTTAAAGAGCAAAAATAGAAAAACTGCCCCAATAACAAAGTTTTTGACTAATTTGAAAATATGTTAAATCAGGAACATTTGTTCAAACATTGTCTTATGTGGGCAAAAAAACAAACAGCCAATACTTTGTATATAATGATTTACTTTATTTTTAATTATTTATCAAATTTTTGGATTATTATGGCTTTTTGCTTTTAAATGATCTATGTCATAATCTCCTGAAGCTGTGATATGGACTTAAAAAACATCTAGTTTTATTCAATTTAATTTTTTTCCGCTAAATTGTGAGGTTAGAATATTCTACACATTTTCAATCTGTGCACAGCAAAAGGGATGTTTAAAAGACTGACATTATAAAGTGGAACATACCTCAATACTGGGATCACACAGTTCCTTAATTTTTTCCATCATTAAATTGTGAAAGTGTGGGTGGAACCTGTAGACAGACCCATCAATGCCAATCGTGACTTTCTTCTCGCCAATTTTATTCAATAATGTTGCTAAACCCGCCGACACGAGATGTGCAGATCTCCTCGATATACATTCACATATGTACCTGATGTTAATGTAATCTTGTTCTGATGCATGCTTCAGTCCTAAAATGAAAATACTAATGAACTTTCCGCTCTGACTCCAGGTCAAAAAAGCATCTGTAGTAGATAATTACCTAATTCTTCACATATTTCTCTAAGGTTGTTAAAGACGCCTGGTGGATCACTTTCGATTTCCGATACGTACTTCGTGTAGAACCTGCCCCTTTCAAACAACATGTCAGAGCCTTTTCCCCCAAATAACAGACCTTCTTTGGTAAACCTTTCAAGTGCTAACCGGACCAATTCGCCCATATACATACCAGATATCATCTTTTCATGCCTGAAAAAATAAGAAGACACATTGTAAGAAAACCACGTGCATTGAGGGTATATGTGCTCAAGTTAAGGATTGTACTTACTTTTGTTTGCCAGGGTTGATGGAGTTTTTATCGACATCTTCATCGTACTCGCATCTAACAAAGTCTAACGCTCCGTCATCACCAAAAGCGCCCCACTCCAAATTAATAGAAACTTTTCCCGATCCCATATCCACATCATCCCACATCTCTGCATTCTCTTGTCGTTCCACATAACAGGCGTTACTTCCGGTACCTATCGAAATTAAAATTCACTGATTAGTTCCACTATTAGGTACGATTTGCATTATAATTTTTATAGTGAATACTTGATTTTATACTAAAATTTAAGTGTTTTTATTTTTTCCTGAAAGTTAGACTGCAATATTTTACAGAAAGTAAGAAAAAAAGTTTATATAAATAGGTGGTGAAGCCACAAGCTGTTAAAAGTGAGTATCTGAAAGTAGGTTTTTCTAGACATCTATAAAAAACAAACAAACTGATAAGTGGATTTTTATTAGTTTTTCAATCTAACGGATGAATAATTTAATGAAGGCCTAAATTTTGCTAGTTTTTTTACAAGGAATTATTAAAAAATTTTTGGAAAAATTTATAGTAAAAATGTTCTTGTCATTCCGAGTAAAATAGTTTAAAAAATTTTTTCAGTCATGAAGAACCACACGTCAAAAATATAGAATAATAGACAAAAATGAAGTTAAAGAAAATCACTAAGATAAGAGTACAATAGAGTGTTTGCCACCTTTTCAGATATTACCATAACATATTTTTTAATTTTTGTATGGAATCTTAATTGGCAATTTAAAAAATATAAAATGATACGAAATTTGCAGATGGTGTGAAAACTATGTTTTAATTGCTCAGTCTATTAATTATACACCACTGTCTTCCTTCTTTTATTTAGTAACAAAGGGACAGAGAAGATGAGTTGCCTAAATAAAAAGTTTTCTGTAATAACATGTCCATAGCATAGTATAGTATGTCAAAAGGTTGACGACAATGGTATTATAGGATTTGAACAGAAACTTTTAAAAAATACGAGTTATTAGCAAAATTGCTCGTACAGCTGGCACTTTCATCGTACAATAGTATTCTGGACAAATTAGTTTTAAGAATTTTTAAATTATCTCAACAAATACAGTATTTATTAATAGTTTTCAAAGCCTATTATTTAACTGAATGTTTACATATTCTGCTTCAAATAGTTTGGATGTGTCTGTTTTTAACATTGTGAACCTCCAATATTAAATTATACCCACTATTAAATTATATAATTCAATGCTGTCATGTAATTCTTTCCCACAGTATCATTAGCTAAAACAGTTTATTTCACCTAGTGCGATAGTGCGACATTAACCATGCTTTCATGGTACCTACCTACAGATTACAAGGTCATTTTTTAACAGTAGTTACAAAGCAATGCTTTGTGCCCGTAACCACTGAACATTGACAACTAAGATATGACATATACTTTGTAGGTTATATCACATCCATACTCAAACCTTTTTATTCAATTGTTTTTCCAAAACTCATGATTTATGAATTGTTAATTTATTGTAACACCTTAAATCATCATTTTTCAGAATGAGTTTCAACTGTTTGAAAATCATCTCATCAAAGCATGTATAGCACAAATTTTGTTACACTTGTTATATTTAAATTACTTTTATTTCAAAATGGTATTTGTCGAAATAGTACAAGAGTGTCTTTTTGCTGTAAAATTGTCCAAAATCTTTCAAACAGTTTTGAAAAGTCTGCATAGAAAAAAGTTTAGTGCAATATTTATCCGCAAATACTTTCAGAGGCCCCTGAATCAAATTTAGAAATTATTTTTTAACAGTTAGATTTGTGAAACACCTTACATTCATATAAACTTCTTTTATTTTTGAGAGAATGTAAAACATTGCAACCTTTATTTAATTTCAAACTAAGATTCACTACCAAAATTATTGACTTGAGAGTAAATTATACCGTTCTACTTGTTATTTATATTTATCATAAAGTTGCATTCTAAATACATGCTGAAATACAAGCGATAGCTATTTGAAAAAGATTTTTTTAAAACAAAAGAAATAAGCAAGAATGTGATTTACAAAAGCAGATGTTTTTGTGTATTTAAAAAAATTGTTATAAAAAAATAAATGTACATTTTGGTATATTTTTTAGATATGTTTTTTACTTTTATTACTCCATTCACCTATTTTGAAATCTGTTTAAATCATACATAATTTGAGCTACATTAATTATTCTCTATGTGTATATAGTAATATGTATAGTATAGGAGTACGGTTACCACTGTCCACCACCAGTTAAAACTCAACACCTACCAACTATAAGCCCAATCCTCGTATTGTGATTTTTCCAAGCACAAGACATTAGGGTCCCGGTGGTATCATTTAAAATCGCACAAACCTGAATTTGCACGTCCTATAAATAAAAAGATAAAAAGACATGCATTAAAATGAGAGCCAAAATCAACTATGAAGCGTATGGGGAGGAAATGTAGGCATAATTTAAATTTAAAATAGGATGATTTAAACAATTTCAATGATCAATTAGGCGTCGATGTCCAAAACAATAATTACTGCTGTGATAAAGGACATTACTTATACCATCAATAAATTTTTTAAATTTTTTTGGTACGTAATAGTAACGCAATTAAGAAATCAATGAGAAAAAATTTACAAATAATAAATTTGTATAATTCTGTAATAGCCAACACTAATATTGTTTCTGTAGATTCAAATTTCTACCAAGTTTTGTTAAGGATTATGCAATAAATTATGGTTAAAAGGGGACAGTTGCAGATTGAAACGTAGAAGAGAATGAAGGATGCGATTTGGTGCACTAATAATTAATATTACAACCATATCCAGTCATGCGCCGCAAGTTGCATCTAAAGTTTAAAATGCATTTACTCCTCTGTTGTACGGATAAACTCACCAGCGATTACACCTATGCGGCATCTGGGATTTAACCAGGCACAGGACATTAGTGTGCCTGTGGAGTCGTTTAATATCGCCATGACTGATATGGAAAAGTCCTGAAATTCAGTTCAGACCCATTGTTCACAAATGAGCTTTCGTGAGATATAAACAGTCAGAAAAATTGAATAAAAATTAACAATGAAATGTGTTCTTTTACCGATAATTTTATATGGAATATAATTCCATATCTCATCCACGAATTGTGTTTTACTTTTTACGTTTAGGTGCATGCATTTTTGAAAATCCATGAGAAAATGTCATTCTTTATACAAATTCTTGCTTGTCCGTAAAGATCTAAAAATGTTACTTCTTCCTTAATTTTATGTGTAAATTTTTTGAAAAATTTAAAAGCGCCTAAGCAAAGTACTCCAATCTTTTCAAATGTCAAATAGTGTCACGAGATATTGTAGATATTGTTAGTAATTCCAAGAAAGTTGTAAATAATTATAACATATGAAACAGTATTGCTTTTCTTGATATTTCCTAAAGGGTGTTTTAATTTAGGGAAACATCTAGAAGGTTATAATACCAAGGATTTCAGAATAACTCAACAATACATCCATAATTTAATAAAGGAACAGGAAATGCAGTAAAATTTTATAACCTCCTAGAAGCCCCTGTCTGAATTCATAAGCTTTTAATTAATTATCATTTTTGTTAAATCTGAATTAATTATACGAATCATGACTTGTGTCCAAGCCATTGGTAGTTTCTAAGTGATATGAAATGAGGTACATTATTTCTTTTACAAAACCCCGTCAATCAAGAAAGTAGTAATATTTTTAAGTTTGAGAAGAAGCAGGAATTTTTATAAAGATGACATTTTCTCATTACAAATAATAAATAGAAGAAAAATATCTTGAAGAACAATTTTATATTTTAAAAAAAATATATTTTGTAATTTATTGCAAATAATTTTACAATATTATATAGTGTTTTAATTTTAGTTGGGAATTTTTATGTAGCACAATAAAAGCAAAATATTTATTGCAATGTTTACTTTGACATTACCGCAGCACTGATTCATCTTATGCAAGGGAGCATTTTTTTATCAAGCATTGCAATAAAATAAATGCAGTGATATAAAACTTTCGAATAAGGTTCCCACTATCTTGTAAGCTATATATTTTTTTCTGTTTCACAATTATGTATCCTTTTAAATTCATATAAACACTATAATAGCAATGCTTCTTATGATTACTTTGTTGCACAAAAAATATTAATCTTTGAATTAACTATAGTAGCTCTTTTCTATTATTTTCAAACTTACAGCCTATCCTAACTATTCTAATGGTTCTTTCCATAGCTTGGATTTTTCTTTTTTTTTTGCATTTATTTTCATATAAGTAAAAGTAAGGGAACAAATAAATTTAATCCTACTTACACCTCTCCTGTCGATGGCTTCGTTTAACATTTGTACCACATCATTTCCCACTACATTAGAACAGTTGAAGCCCTTGGTCCATCTTTCCAAGATGCCTTTGGTTAGACCTTTCTGTGCTAGAGGGAAACTGAAAGTGAAACCTAGGGGTAGTCTTTGATCGGCCACTTGTTCTTCTTTGACGAAGATCGCCAGACATTCTGCAATGTGATCGAATAGCTGTTCACCAGAGCCCAGCATTATGTGCTGCGGTATGGCAAAGATCTTGGACTTCATTTCAAAGTGTTCACCACTGAGTTCGATCAGCAGCACTCTGAAGTTGGTCCCCCCAAGGTCGAGGGCCAGAAATTTCCCGGTTTCTGAAAAGAAACGATTTGTTTTAGAACGTCGTTGCTTCTGTTGTACTTCTGATCAACAAAGGGTGGTCTATAGTTATGTACATACAGGGTGTCCTAGAATTATGTGCCCAAATTTGAATCACTCTGTTATCTAAGCAAAAGCTCTATGTATTTTTATCTAGTAACTTTTTTTTAGAAAACCTCTTGTTTTTTAAGATATAAGTATACTTCTTAAAAATTTAAAATTTTTGTTAACAGCCACTGGTAAAAAAAAATCTATTCACTTGATTGATTTAATAATAAAGAAACAGAGGAAAAAAATTCATAAAACATTTGCATTGTTCATTTTAATCCTTAATCCATATTGTAACTTGTTAGCGTTATTTTAAGGGATATAAAATACCAAACAAGAATGTGAGATTTCAAAATTTATTAGACGACAGTTACTATTTTTGATAAGCTAAATACTTCGCTAAAATTTTGGCCCTTATTTCTAGGGCACCCTGTATATTTAGAGGTTTAAATTTTACTTTAGTAACTTTTTGAGAGAATTACATTCAAATTCTTTTATTATGTACATAATACAGTGTACATAATAGTTCCAGTAATCTTTCACAGATATTACATTATGTTTGTTACAATTAAAAAATAATAATTTTGTTAATATAAAATTATTATTATTATTATTATTATTATTATTAATTTTAATTAGTTACATGTTACTGGTGGCATAAATATGGTATAAAATTTTTTGTTGTGCATTTATCAACAACAATAATGCAAACAATATTATGAAGATATTTTGCTCGACTACAAAATGTTTACTTTTTAGAATATATAAAAAATAAAATAAAACGTGTGTTTTGTCAAGCAGTAACTTGAAAAGTTAGATTTATTTTTGGAAGGGTTGGGGTTTTTTTGACTTTCAATTAGTGCTTACTAATTTTATTCAAATTTAAGTAAGTTTTCATCATTTTTTGTTCAAACTGGATAAATACAGAACAAAGAGGTTTAGATAATATATACCCCACCAGTGAGGTATTTTTTGATATCATTCTAAAAAACATCTCTTTAAATTTTTTATTTTATATGCTGACAAAATTGTTTTTTTATTTTAATTTTAAGATCCTGTAGACTGCTAGAAGCAACATTTTGGTTAAGGCATGTTTACTAGTAAGCCTTGATCCATTCTTTACAAAACACTATAAATCCTGACACTCTTGTCTATGGCTGATACTACTACTTCAATTACCTACTTTTATCTATTTATGAGAATATGTTTTTGTAGCAAACTTTACAAAGTCGCCGGAACATATTTTCTTCACAAGAAATACAAGTGCTTGTGCTTATAGAACAGATACAGCTATTTCTGACCTGTGTGTCTCAGCAGCATTTACCTTTTGCCTTTTTTACCTTTGTGCCTTTACTCTTAAATAGAGGCCAATAAATGAAAAAATTGTTTACTTAAAACTTGACAAATATATTTGTTAAACGAATAATATCTGTATTTACAGGCAAATATATACTGATTGGTGTTGTAAACTATTAGATATACTAACCCTTCAAAGCATTTTTCATTTCAAATCGGCAAAATCACTATTTTCGTACAGCTTTTTTACCCGTATGGGACCTCAAATTGACAAAAGTTTAGCGTATGGTCGCTTTCACTGACTGACCTACACGTATTTTTTGTAAAGGCGTGTTTACACGACGCAAACATACAGGAAAAACTTGAAGTGTTATTCTATGAAGTTGACTTCTAACGAGCTTGAAATATGTAGACTTGTCATTAAACCGCACAAAAATGTATAATTTAAAGAAATATGTTTTAAAATATTTATTATCAAGTGCTTCAAGTAAGCACAAAGTTTCAATATTTTTCAGTTAGTAGATACATGCAAAACGCTTTGGCAACAAATGTAGCCAAATGCAAGTAAATATTAGTGATTCTAAAGGCATTTTTATATAAACTGATATTTAAGTCGCAACTGAAATCAAGTCATAAAACGTGTGTAATCTGCAATTACGGTAATTAAATTTTCCCAATACCTGACAGTACAAGACCAATAGCTGAACGGTTTAAATAAATCCCCGAACAATTCATACTGTAATAACGTTATCTAAGCCTTGAAATTGCCAAATTAACAAACACTCATAAAAATCTTTGCCTGAAACTCATTGTTCGATAAATGCAGCAATTAAACCTCAGAAATTCTTTCGTCGAAACAGTTAAATTTGATAAGGATTTCGAATAAAATAAATCCACAAATTTTATTGTAATCTCGGAGCTTTAAAAAAATCTTTTTTGAAATTTTACTAATTTCACTCTCACAATCAATGTTCTTAACCCTTTGGCTTATTATTTTAATTCACTTTGGCGTATCAATAATAGTACTGCCTACACATGTTACAAATGTTATTCAGAAAACAGAAAACGGAAAAAAACTGATTCAGAAAATTTGTCAGGTGCGGAGCACCCGCAAGAATTATTATCAGTTTTGTTAGAAAGTATTTCTTTTAATATATACATAGTACATACATATATTTATATTTTCACTTGTTATTCCATAGAAGTTTATTTTTTGTTAAAATTATTAACTGTTAAATTTTTGAAATTTGTATCGAAACAGTAATAAAGTTTATTTATTTTGACAAGTTTAATTAATTTCGATATATTTTTTAAAAAGTTTTTCATAAAATCTAATTTGGAGAAATACGTATTTTAAATCTTTTACCTCGTGTTATTTCAAATGACGACTCATTTCTCTTGCTTTTTAATGTTATCTGGCAAAAATGCTTATAGGGCAACCGAGCACCCGACAAAAGTTTTAAAAGTCGGCGCCTATGGTTTGGAATAATGTTGATGCTTTCTAAAATATGTTTTAATCAATAAAGAGTCCTTCCAACTTTTTAAATACATCAGAAACGGAAAGTAGGTTAAAAAAATGAGATCGTATATTTTCCTTTTTCATTTCGACTTAAAAAATTAAAATATGACGTCATTAAGCGAAAATCTGAAATTCAATGTTAACTGTAGTAAATTTTAGAATATGTATTTTAGTTTATTGCATTGGCAACATGAGAACAATTCCTACAGTGTTGCCACTGTTGCACTGTTGCCACATTCATCTACTAAATGACAGACACGGCTAACAGCAGCAGCAGCAGAATCGTCTGTTAAATTTGGCAAATACCGCCAGACACTTGAATTGTTAATTATGTTTCTAGTTATCAAAATTTTAAAATAATATTGCAATTGGTATTTTAGATCTATAAAATACTTTTACAAGGATGTTTTGTTTTCTATGGATGGAAATATCGTTTAATTTGTGACGAATTGTTCATTCTGGCAAAGGCGGTTGCCTCCCACTTTCTTCAATTATCGAAGATTTAAAAAATAGATATCCTGTCATGAGAAATTAAATTAACCATTTCTGAAACACATATATCTATAAAGAGTATAGTATAACTTTCTGCAATACAATTGAAATTAAAATAACAAATTCAGTAATATCTTCTGAAATCAAATTGACCCTTGCAACACGCCTATAAATTGATTTACCTGGATTAAACTATTAAAAAATAAGCAGAAATTCTGAAAGTGGAGGACCTTTAAAGCTTATTTTTTTGTAGCGCTGAAAATTTATTACATCTTTCTACCGCTGCTTTTATAGTTTTTTAACATGGCGATTTCGCGGTATTTTACATAACTATATATAAAACATGATAATTGCTGTCCTTGGACGTGACGCGAATACAGACCGACCCGCTAATATTCTTGCAATCTCGACGTATCCGACTGTGACGCAAACTATTTTATATATTTAGGAATCATGTTCAAGGCGCTGAATGTGTAACTGGTTCAATCTTTAATCGTTTCCATATTAATTTACTACGTTTTTGTTCAAGCCAGAGCAAAGATGCTGCCCTGACGGTATTTTTTTTACCAACCCATTAAAATAATAAACTGGAGTAGGTATACACATACACTTCAATCCCACTTCTGATAAACAAAGTGAATAATTTATATAAATTTTTAGATATTTATTTTTCTGTATAACATCTCGAAATGTCATTAAATATATACGGTATCCCACTTAAGAAGCATTCTTCCATTGCTCTGGTAATATCACTAATTCAAAATTAAGTTAGGTAACGCCCATAATACATTGGATAATGGATATATATAATCTAAAATAAAACAGTTATTTGTGTTACAAGAGCTATGGAAACATATGTTTTAAATGGGATACCCTGTATATTTAATAGGTATCTCAATGGGATACCCTGTATTAGATACTAAAACTTCAAAACATTCGTACGTGTTTGTTTTTAATATTTCAGTTTCGATACGTTTTTTATTAATCAGATATTTTTACAGTAACCCTAGCATGCTTTTGATGTAATTCTGGGAAAACCACTGCATTTGCTTTAATCTTTATTAAAATTGAATTGCCACCGAAGTTGATAAACGAGCATTAAAAATAGAAAGAGAAGTCCGCTGGGTTACTTTGGTATTTCGGAGAATTGAAAACGACAACAGCATATAAAGTTGTGAACTAATGCATATGTAGGTCGTGCTTTTCGTTGCAAATTATGCTACACATATTCAAATGCAATAAAATAAAACATTTCGGTCACGATAATATATACAGGGCGTTTTTAAGTCTAATTTTAAGAGGTTGTTTCTAGGATATAATATACATATTGATTTAAAGAAATCGCAACTGTCCGTGGAAATACAATATCAGTTGTCTCCGTATAGGTAAATGAAACTTGGGCTAACAATTTATCTAAAATCACTTTGTTGGTCAATCAATAATGGAGAGAGTAAAATATACCTTCAACCCTATGTCTCGGAAACCAGCGGTTGTTGACCTTCAATTTATAAAAAAAACCTCATGAAGTCATGAAAGACTTGGAATAACTATTTCTTCATCCAAATAAATTTTAGTACCTAGTTATGTTACTGTAACATTATTTTTAAATATGCATATAATGGTATCTATTTTTAGCTGTACCTGTGCCATTTGGTAAATCTTGCACATAGGTGGGAAAACATTTGACAATGGAATCAGCGTGGGTCTCCCTCTTCAAACCCCTGTGGACGTTGTCCAGGAAAATCTCCATGATTTTCCGGAGTTTGTCATTGTCCAGGACTAGCTCACGGCATTTGTCGCGGATCTGAAACAAATGAATTGCATGTAGAAACCTTCACAAGATAGATTTTTTAATGTGATCAATTTTCATCATGCCATGTGAAAATAAACTGAAGTATTTCTGTTGTATAGTTGAATCTTTGACGTTTGTAAATTTTGGTGGTCGAGTTTGTAATCTTTCACAGACATTGAGAAAATAGATTTTGTGTATAAAATTATCAGCACTCGACAGCAAGGATCAAAATAATAAATTGTGATGCTTTAATTTCGCTTGTTTCATCTTGTTTTTATCAGAGTTTAAAAAGTTTCCAATCGTAGTATCGATCGGTATCGATTTCCTCTAACGCCTTGAAATCGAAAACAACTTGTCGAAAAAAAAGGAAATAAACAGAAAAATCTGGAGTTAGAATTACGTGACCATACTTCGCACTTCAATTTAGCGATAAATATATTTCATACCTCCATTGTGTCAATGTTATCAGTTGCAAAACGTACAAAATCCCCATTGTATTGCAATCGTTAATAAGTCAACTTTGAAGGCTCATAAAGGATCGAATACTGGATAGATAGAGATGTTTATTTATAGATATTAAGTCTGCGGGAATCTATTATTAGTATGTAAATGTTTGGTAAGCAGACGGAGTGTAGATCTGAATTAATACTTATTTACAAGTTCAAATATTTCAAGTTTATTAGGAATTAGGTAAAATATTGACAGACTTCAATTTTTATTTGTCAGCTTATAAAAATAGTCTAAATCTTATACTATTTTCCTTTATGGCTGGTTCATATTAGAGCGAATGCAAATATGTTCTTATTTCGCAATATAAGTGTTCGATAAAATTTTGCTCGCATAAAACGAAGTATTACAGAACAATTTTGGGGAATTTTTACAAATTTTATTTTTTGTGTTGCACTACACGTTAAATGTTAGATGCAACAATATGAATAGTAATAAACTCGATAGGGAAGAATACGACATATAAACCCACTGTCATCTGATAGTTCTGAGTTCTGTCACAAATCAACGAAATTTGTAAAATTTTCTTTGGAATTTGCCTCCGTTGCCTTGATTCGCAAGACACCGCGATTTTTTGACAAGATGATTGTAATTGCATATGTGACATTTCCGTTGCGTTCTTTTTCCATCAATTATAACCACAATTTTGTTATTTTACTTGTATTCCAAAAAAAAGTTCCGATTTAAACATAATAACAGTATACAGAGTGCAACCAAAATAATTATCCAAATTTTAATACTATAATGAAAAAATTGCTATAACATGCTTCAGTTTTTTACACATGCTAATTTCGTTTCATATTGAAGTAATTACTGCTCAAAGTGTCATCAAATCAAGTTAAAATTGAAATAATTATAAAGATTATTAAAGTAATCGTGTTATCTGTGAACGAAAAAATGAACGAAAAAAATTATTTATACAGATGGCTTCTTCACTCAACGACTTTTCGCAACTGGAAATAAACCATATTATGGTATTGGTAATTTTGGCCAAATGTTTACTTATATGAAAATATATAAAAAATTAATATATTTACTACTGCTGTTTTTTCAAACTGCATCGCAAGTTAAATCACTTCAATTTACTGCGAACGTTCACAAAACTATGACCATTGCGTACTGCTGCTGCACCTGTCAAATCCGAAACGTTGCAACTAGCGATAGCGATTGTTGTGGTGGGGAAACCGTAAGTATACCTACTGTTATTGGTATTTCGCACTATTACGACAGCGATTTTTATTTAACAAAGTTACGTACATGTATTATAATTTCTAACATCGTTTCCTGCTTCCGTTATTAAACGTAGAAGTTTCAAAATATTTAAGGTTATTTGGGGTCCAGGGGGTGTGGAAATAAAATTTAATATTCATTTTAGGATACAGGTTCTTCGAGATTGAATTAATTATTTATCGACAAGGTTCGCTATGATTTGCGATCAAATAAATGGCAACCGAGCCCTACTTGATTTCAAGGAAAGCGGAAAATAATATCAAGATATTAATTTTTGCTGTGTACTTCTAGAAATTACATGCTGAAATAAACATTACGCGCTCGTATCACCTTTACAATTTTTTCAAACAAAAAAACATTTAAAAATATTTCATTTTTACAGGTTGAAGCACTCGCGTTGCCAATTAGCATACTACTTAAATATATGTAAATTTATTTCACCTCCATTACATACGGTTTTTTATCATTTAAACAAACAGTCTGTAACGTCAGAGGCACTCGAATCTGACGTAAATAGTATCTCCAGTTTCACCACACTCGCCTCCAATCCACACCTTCGGGTCGGATTTTCAAACGAAACGTTTTTAATTGACTTTGATATCCTCCATCTGCATGTAACCGACACTCAAGGTTTCTAATAATTTTAAAAATAGCCCCGTGAACATCCTGCCCTGCCATGTGTTCGAGAACGCTCTTGAACAGGCCGTTTCTCTACTCGATCGATAGCGGCTAACACACCCCCAGTTTCGGCCAACCCCGTGATGAGGGCGAAAAACGCCGTTTATAAAGAAAAAAACATAAACATACCAATGGGGTAGCCTGTACGTGCCTCTTGTAGCCCATTTCTAGCCGTTACACACCGTCTAAATCTCTGTGCACCACGTCAAAACTGATAAAAAGTAACCACACTTCGAACAACAGTATTCCGTCGAGAACTCGAATGCTGAATGTTGCGCGTCCTGAATGCCAGTCGGAATCATTCAATAAGTGAGAGCGGCGTGGGGCCTCGCCCCCCTCCCTCCTGTCGAGCCTCTCGACCGGCGACGCCCATTGGCCGCGCCGAGAGGTGTGTTACGTCTGCATGTGTGATGTCACGTCCTTTCCGCGGCTTGGTACGATATGTGGCAACTTTTTGGGAACCGCGAGGTAGGTTCAGGCCCTGGATCTTACGAAACAGGGAATTTATTAGATACGAAAAGCCCCACTGGCCCCTACTCGCTTGCAACCTTGCGAAAGCCCAGGTAAACGATTCGTTTTACAAATGTAAAATGTAATAATATTGAATCAGTTTGTTGCAATCCTCCTAGGATTAACTTGAATAAAAGCAAAACCGTTTTCTTCTTCACGAGAACGAATTTTGACATCTTAAATCATTATTCTGGAAAAATCTTCGAGATTTTTCGATATCGTTTCGACACGTACTCGTAACTGTTTCCTGAATTGGCAGTGGAACACCTGCGTTGTACTGAGTTGTTAATCTTTGTCATTGCTAAAATATATTACATCACTATTACTTATTTATTTGCAAATAAATATTAGAACAAGAGTTGTCTATAAGAAGAACATACTACTGAATATTGTTTAACATCAGGATTTAATATTTAACAAGATCCACATTCGACGCCAAATATATGCAAAATCTGACCGTCGGAGACCCGTCCATTAATTATAAATGTATATAATTTATCTGCTGGACTGCTGGCATATTATCCTCATTGCTATCCTCATCTTCATCGTCATCGTCATCATCCTCTTCATAATCTTTATTAGCACTACATCAGCTTTATCATTATCTTCATCACCTTCTAGTTCGATTCGCAGTTGTTGTATTTCAAAGGAAAAACATATTTTGTTTTATTTGCAAAACGAAATACTTTCCAGATATTTTTTTAATGTAAAAACACTATTCCCTTCACAAAACAATATAAAAATTGTATTGCAAATACGATTCTAAATATAATGTAATATTTAGAAATAAAAAAAATCCTTCGTAGAGAAATATAACATTTTATGAGAGACAGCAGGAGGCGAATTTCTACACCACTGATTTTTTTGAAATTTAAATTATTACCTATACATACATAATTAAATAGTTATTTTTGTATCTAGAATGCGAAATGGTAGTACTTTTGAGTTTAAGAATGGAAGTTGATTTGCTAGCGCTTATACTAGATTGCCTACAACGAATTTAAAGGCTGGTGTAGTTCGAAGAAAATTCAAAAAGTGTCTGAAGCGGTTTTACTGGCATATTTCGAACATAAAATTAATAAAATTAAACCTTCATTGTTATGGTCAGTATATTCCATGTTAAAAAGTACACTGAATACCAAAAAAAATGTAAATATCAGAATATTTCCAAAACTAATACCATATTTATAAAGGAAATTCGAAAAAGTCCAGAATTTTAACGAAAGAGATGAGTTAGATGAGATAAAGATCGATGATATAGAAGACAAAGATTCAATTATTATTATAAGAATTCCCGATTCCAAAACTCATACTCCGAGATGTTTTGTGATTTCAAGTCCAGACCAAATGAATGTATACTGCAAATACTGTGCTTTACGTCCAGCAATTACTACAAGTCGGAAGATTTTTTGTAAAGTATGTCAGGGAAAAATGTGTTAACCAAGTGGTTGGCGTCAAAAAATAAGGAACTTATGTCAATTTGCCTCATCCGGAAACTTGTACAAGACACTGCTTTCGACGTTCTTCCGTCACTCTGTTAACCGACGCAGGGGCCAATATTACCACCATTAAACGGCATGGGGGTGGCGATCTAGTACGGTACGGAAAAACATTTCGTTTGTTACATCATCAAATTTGTTAAGTAATCACAAAGTTAGTTTAAGTTTAATTAATAAGCTTAAATAGCTTAAACTTAATAAATTAAGTTTAAGGAATATCTTCGAATAATAAAATGTTACAAAAAGTAAAAAAAAGAAAATTTAGGAAAATGGTCCGAAGGCGACAGTGTATGGTTTGAGATTCAAAGCTTCCGATTATTGCAGGGAAATACATACAAAGTAGGTACTAAAAGGCTATGACCTTGTAGTATTGAATGTTAAATTAACATTAATTATGGTCAGTTTAGTCATATGAACCTGTAACGTTCAATCCAGTAATATCTAGTAATGTTGGGTAATGTTTACGTTGATTCTTAGTTTGTAATAAATAATTTTTTTTATTAATTTTCAGTAGTTCGCTAATCTGCTGATATTTGGTTATATTCGTTTCGTTAAATATTGTATTACAAAAATACAAAACCATTGCCAATCTAGATGATTAGTATATTTTTCATAAAGGCTAAGCGGTATAAATTTGATAATATGACAATTCATTGAGTACAGTAATAAAATAATAATTTGTCGTATAAAACACTCATCATCTATTTATTGAATTTTGGAACCTGGTTCTCCTTGGATTTTGGATTGTTAATAAGACAGAGTGATACATGGTTGTATAATTTCTAAATCGTCTAAAAGCTATACTGTAATGATATACAAGGTATCCAAGATACTTCGTATATGAATTCATGGACTAATTTTAAGTAAAAATTATTCCATTCATTTTTGATGAATTCCCAACGGTTTTACAGGCTAGGTAATTTACTAATTAGCAACTTTGCGGGGATTAGAAAAAAAAAGTTGATTGTTCGTTAATTGTCATCATTGACAGTTGGTTCTTTTTTATTTTTACGTCATGTCTTTAATTTATTCAAATGAATATGCGGATATGATTTTCGTGTACGGATATTGCAACGGTAGTACCAGCGCTCCGGTTAGGAAATATCAATGACGATATCCAAACCGCTGTCTTCCAGACAAGCAAACGTTCAGTAGAATCTTCACAACTGTTCGATTAACAGGTGCGTTTCTAAACCGACTTGTGAAAGAGAAATTATGCGAAGAAACAATACTGTACTTCTGTACCCACTAGAACTTCTCCCACGGATGTTCCCCAAAGAGTTCGCTTTTGTCAACGGTGAAGCAATCATCTGGATACTCTTTAAAGAACCTTTTTCTGCGACGAAGCTACATTTACAAAAGATGGAATCAACAATTTCCACAACGATCATGTGTGGGCAATCGAAAATCCTCATATTAGGTACTCGAGAAACCTACTACTAGAGAAAATTCTTCAATACCATTTGGGCTGGAATAATTAAAAATTAAGTTATCGGACCACATTTTTCCGACGGAAATTTTAACAGCGAGATGTACTTTTTTAAAGAACAATCTACCTCTACGACTTCAGAACATTTCTCTTCAGATCAGAAGGACATTATGGTGCTCCGTGCCATTATGGAAGAGGTGTTATTAATATCCTCAATGAAAAGTATCCCAATCGATGGATAGGTCGTGGTGGTCCCATTGCTTGACCACCGCGATCTCCAGACCTCAACCCGTTGGATTTTTTTATGTGGGGACATGTGAAGATACTTACCTATTTATCGGGAAAGCCTAATTGCAGGAATACAGAGTTTGATGAGGTGGAAAACAATATGGAGAACTACAACTGGGAACGAGAGCTTTGACTAAGGATTGAATTATGCGTTGTACAAGGCTGTGATCACATTGAGCAGCTTTGATAATTACATTGTCATTATGGTTTTATTCAAATAAACCACATTTTTTTCTAAGCCTCTCTCTAGTCACAACAATGTAATTTTCTCTTTAGCAACTACCCATACGACCTGGAAACTTCAAACCCCGATATTTCAAGAACCGTTGGGAATTCGGGAAAGTGAAAATAATCATTATTTAAAATTAATCATAGAATTCATATGTCGGCGGATACCCTGTATATTGACTTCTTAAAAAGTCCTAGGTGAAAACTGTAAATACAGGGTGGTCGTATGTCGCAAAACTATATTACGATAATAATATGGTAATTATGTATATGTATTTCTTTAATAAAATTTAGTCACTTGGACCTGTTGATGGAAGTTTAACATCCCCTAAAATTTTAAAATAAAATTTGATATTTCTGAATAATTCCGAAACTGTTTAAAACAAAAACTTGAAATTTATAAGTACTTATAATGCAAATCGAATTGTTACATAATTTAGTGTCAAAATGGAAAAAATAAAATAATCAGTGATAGAGTCACAAGAATATTTACGGAAACTTAAGTCTTCACCGTTTTTTCCTAGAAAGGAAGTCAAAAAAGTATTGAATACGTCATGATACCACACACCCTGCATTTCCGAGTAAAATCATATGCAGGCAATGGCCAATTATTGTCCTGATGCCTTGTGGGTTTCCCCTGTATTTCAAACAAACCCGTCTGATGTTATGTGTATCGTTAATTGTGTTCAAAGGCTAATTTGTACTTCCGAAAACTACCGCATATTCCAATGGCGGTTGGAAAATCCTAGGCAAGATAAAAATGAATAAGCGATCGAGAACTTCTTACTCATACCCAACAAATAAAATTCCCACTGATTAGATAAAACTTTACGTATATGTAGGTGCTTAGACTTGTACCTTTTAGATTTATCTGTGGTTAGAATTGTTTTTATACCTAACAGAGTCGTAGGGTTTCTGGTCGAGACTTCTCGAAGCGAGAATTCCCGGGAAATCTGGCCTTACTCGAGACGAGAAAAAAGTGTCGAGAAATCGAGAAATTTAAAAATCACGCGCGTCTTAAGTTCTTGACTGGAGTTCGTTTCGTTCATACGTTCAATTCGTTTCTCGACAAATAACTGAGCGGTTAAAGCGGTTTTTCGACTAGCTCATGATTTATTTATTAAGTTTTTAAGGCTTTAGTTGACTTTGATGATTCTTATTTTTTTAATGTACCTAGTTATAAGTCTGTGTAGAAATTTTATTATAAGCAGATACCTAATGTTGATGTTGATTCTGAGTTCCTGTTCCTTTAGTTGATTATTTTATTTTTGGTTTGTTAATTAAAAGATTGTGATTATAAGTGATAAATTAATAGCAAGAACGCTTCTGTATCTTTAAATTAAAGCTTGTTTTTTGATTTCTTCGGTTAAATTAGTTATCTACTGTTTGTTTAATTAAAAGATGCAGTCTTTTAATTAATGATTGTTAATAATTATTGGAAGAAAGCTACGATTCAAAAACATTGAAATAAACATAAGTATATTGAAAGTGAAGTGTTTAATAAAAAAACAAGTTAAAGGTTTTCAAGAAGAAGATATTCAAAGTTTAATTTAGTTTTGTTAGTAGAAGTAGAAACATAAAATTAATAAAAATACTGAATAAATAATAAATGTTAATGATGATTGTTAAGTATCATAGCATGTTTATATTTCGCATTGCAATACCAAAATTATGACTTTTTTAAGTTTTAGAAATTTCTCGAGAATTCGAGAATTCCCGGGAATTCCTAGTCGAGAATTCTCGAGTCCCGAGAAAAAAAGTAGGCCGAGAAATCAGAAACCCTAACAGAGTGGCAGTTGCGGTTTTAACCACAGCTTAATTTGACCAGGCTAACTACGCCAGGTAGATATGAGCGAGGTATTCACACAAAATTGTTTTGTTTTTTTTATGGAGGTTTCCTCGAAGTGAAAACATTGTTGCATTCAGAACTGATTCCCATAAGGTACACTTGGTATACCCTAAAGGCACTGTTGTGCCATTATATACACATAATTATCAATTTTTTTGTATCTATGCTGATTCGAAGAACCCTTTTCATTTGATTAGTGTATTTCTGCCACATTGAAAGAAAAAAAATAACCCTTTGGTTATTGGTGAATATTCTCAACTACGTGTTAAAATAAAATCTTTGGAAATGATTTTTATTGATAGCTCCCGCGATTTTAGAGATATGGCACGTATTTTTTATCTTAAGTAGGCACATTTTCTATGTCTGGTCTAAAATATCAAAGCGCAAACGGAGGAAAGGGGGGGTCACGGATCCCCCCAACCCCCAATTTTGATTTGTAGCTCGGTTTACGAGATATTGTACATTTTTGGGGTACTACAACCCCCCTTTCCTCCATTCACGCTCCGATAATTTAGACCAAAATTACACAGAAAGTGTTCCGACTTAAGATGGCACATATAGACAATAGACAAATGAAAAATTATGTCAAACGATATGCGACAGCTCTTGCTTCGTGCAAAATTAGTGTCATTTGTGTGAGAAAAGTACTTGTGTTCCATATGAAATTCCTAGGTCTCTAACTAATTCCCTAACACTATTTGGGGATTTACATGGACACAAGCCAACACATTAATAATATTATCTTCCGTTCTTGCACGGCGATGTCTTCGTAAAAGCCATTTTCCTTGTTCAGAAGTACTTTTCCAACACACATAACAATAATTTTGCTCGTAGCAAGAGCTGTCACAATTCATTTGACATATTTTTTCAGTTGTCTATTTTCATAGGGCATGGCCTGCCACGTTATAGAAACAATAATATTTATAAATACTCAGATATTTGAAATTAATAAAAAAATGAAACATTGCACTTATCAAAACAATTTTAAAATATAGCAAGCACTTTTTTAAAAACAAGCTTGGTATAGTTTTACAATTTATTTTTGACTTGGACTATGTCAATGTTATTTAAAGAACTAAATAAAGGAGGATGTTCTAGCACAACTTCACTGTTTTAGCAATAACTTGAAAACGAAAAAAGATATCGACCTCCGGTTTGTGTATTTGTTTTTATTAGTAAATGGTCTATCAAGCCATGGAAAAAAAACTATATCGTTGCATTTAATTGTTTTAGTAAACGCAGACAATTACAAAACTTTTCTAATTAGCGTCATCTACCGTTGCGCAGGAAAATAATATTTTTATTCCCATATCATAAATATAAATTTTATTAATAGTTCTGTAAAATGAGTCGTCGTTTCTTGAAATCGGAAGGCATTTAGAAATGATGACAATTTAAAATTTTTCAGACGGCATCCTTCATACTGGCGTTGATATGGTAATAACAAAAAAAAGTTCAGACAAAACCTGTGAAGGGTGTAACAGTGTATCTAAAAAGTGTATTTTCAACGTATGTAGGTTATATAAGTGAAATTTCGAAAACATCACAATTTTCTGTAACATTATAGCAGTTGCGCCCCCTAGCGGAGAAGTTACAAAAATAAAATATTTTAAATCTATTTCTTTTGGCCGTATTTGTTAATAGATTGTTTACCCCATAATCGTACCGTTAGTGGATCACCGTGGCGTCAGTATAATATAAATTTGACGTTTGAGCTGGTCCCAAGTGACGTCATGCGCAAACAGGTCGTAAATGAGTCGACTGACGAGCATACCATATTATTTTCACAGCACACTCAAGTTTATAACTACAGTTTTGATAACTCCTTGACTATTCATTTTTTGGCGAAAGGGGTTATTTAAAATTTTCCCGTTTCAATGTGGCAAAACTACCCAATCAAATAACAACAAACTAAAAATGCTCCAAATAAATAATTACAGGCAATATCTGTAGAAATAACACATTACGAAAATCAGATATTAATTTTGGTTTTTTATGGGCGTTTACTCGAAAATGGAAGCATTGTTGCTTTCTAAATAGATTCACATAAGATACATGTGCTTCAAATATTTCAGATTTATTTTCAGGAGCCAGATAAACGTTTTTTAGCTTATCTCAAGACTTCTTGTTGGTTAAACAAAAGAAAATCATCCAAATGTCGTTTTTTCGTAAAAATACTTCACAAACATTACGTATAATAATGAATCTCTGTATCGCGTTTAGTTTTAGAGATACAGATATCATCAAATCGCTACTGAATCAATATAAAAATTACTGTCACATATTATCTTTATAATCCTTGCGCAAAGGGTATACGTATTTGTATATCTGTCTGCTTTCCTAGAATTATCATCACAAATATTTTTTTCTAGGAACCCTAATCGATTGTGTAAATTTAGAAGGCGACCTTTATGAACGCAAAAATATTATTGTAGGATTAAAGTGGAATTAACATTATCCCCATGTAATCTAGGTACGTACCTTTGTTACGGCTTTTTGATTGACTTTTTTTTTAATAAACAATGATAACGTCTGATTTAGATGATGTATTATCTTCGTGTGATTTTTAATCCACTGCTACACCCATTTCAGAAAACGGCCAACTTTGCAAAAACGTTATTGTTTGTTTGTCGGGCACTTTTTATGTTTTTATTGTATTTTTAGAACCACGTAAACACTTTAATAGACTTTTTTATCTAGCAACACGAATGTCATGAAAAATAACTTATTTATTTCAATTTTTGTTCATATTTTCAATATTTTGTAGTTACGGTACAATGTGAAAAAATAAAAAATACATGTATCTTATTCGGGAATTGTTTACTTAGCGACGTAATTCTGTGATCTAATAAAAGTGATACACTGACAATAATAACCAAAAAAAAATTCTGTTAATGACCTGGGAGTTTCACCTTCAGGTGTAACAGATTATTTAGAAAAGATTTAAACATTACAGCAATCGAGGTTACAACCGCATGCAGTTTTACACGTAGCTACTGGGCTTGTGGGAGAGATGAAAAGAAATTGAAAACAGAAATACCACAGGATGCGTCTTTTCCAAAAATAAATCATGATTCCAAAAATCCTAAACCACTTGCGTGTTCATCATTCATTATTACGTGCGTGTCGAATAAATTAAAAAATACTTTACTTCTGCATTGCTATAAATAAAATATATGTATTATCACAATCGTGTTGTATTTAAGTTGACTTTTCCTGTTTCGATATGGATAATTAGGTACAGGTAGAGCACTAGGTTACTTTACTTATCAAAATATATTTCAAAGTCGCGAATTTAACAGACATGAAGTAGGTACATCTCGTACATATTTCAAGTCCATTTTGTTCCATAAATTGCTATTTGACGTGCGCTTACACTTATTTACAAGGTCTGTTCAGAAAATAACAACCTATTGAATTACGCGCTAATGAAGATATTTAGTGATATACGGTTGGCAGCATTGCGTTGCGCATAACCTCTACTGTAACAACATGTTCTTAGATTGTTGATATCTTATTTAGTTTTCGTGATATTCTTATTTGAGTGCAACGTGTTTAAGTGTTAATGACGATTTTTGCAACGTGCGATTTTCTGGAATAACGATGCAACGGAAAATTTTATGTGAAACTGGAGAAAATATTCACAAAAACGTTTCAATTTTTCAAACGAGCTTACAGAGATGATACCCTGCATCGAGTTGCAGCAAAATTGGTTTCTCGTTAGATGGCCGAACAACAGAAAGAAAATCGTATGAACGTTTGTCGACAACTTCTTGGACAATTCATTGATGATGAAACATTCATTCAAAGGATCCTAACGAGAGACGAAAGCTGGATTTACGGTTATGGCATTGAGGCAAAAGTTCAATCATCACAATGGATTGGCGAAGGATTTCCACGCCCCAAGAAAGCACGTCAGTCTTGATCCAATGTCAAAGTGATGCTCCTGTTTTTTTTTTCGATTTTAATGGAATTGTGCATTTTGAATTCTTGGCTCAAGATGAAATAGTGAACCGTATCAAGACGTTCTATAACGGTACCATGAAAAATCTGCAAAAAGAGACCAGTGTTGTGGCGAGGAAATTCATGGTTTTTCCATGATAATGCGCCCGCACACTTAGCTTTGTCAATTCATCAGTTTTATACCAAAAATCTGATTACTGTTCTCCCTTACCCCCTCTTACTCGCCTGATCTGGCGCCTTCGAATTTTGTCTTACTTCCGAAATTAAAATCATTGCTGACTTTTTGACTACTAATGACGTCAAAGCAAATTCGTCACAGCCTTTAAAGGCAATTTGAGATGAAGATATCCACTACTGCTTCGCGAAATGGAAACACCGCTGAGAAAAGTATATGAGGGGAGTACTTTGACGGAAACAAGGACAATAAGATATAAAATTAATAATAAAAGTTTAAAAAAGTTCGGTTATTTTTTTAACAGACCTCGTGTACAGCCATCGGAAGAAATTCAGTAATAGTATACAAGTGTTACATTTAACAGTTTTTGATTCAATACTTTTTTCAAGAAATGATTACAACTGATACATTTTTTTACAGGTTTCAATTCAAGTCAATCATAATAAACATAACTTATGCCAGACTAAAGCAACTGCACTAACAAACACGTATATGTAGACTATCACTATTACTATAAAAACACAAATGTTTAAATTCATTAATATATCTGGTATTCATGAATATACATACAGTGATTCACAATTTATCAAAAAAAAAATAAAAAATTGAGAATAGATGCGGCATGAGAAATGGAGTCAATATCGTAAAAATTTTTTTGTAAAATCCTTATAGTGTCCGAGAAAAAAAATTGAATTGTAGTACTTGCAAGCATTGCTGGACAACTGTAGTCTCTAGCATAATTCGCAATACGTGTGGAGAGCCACGTAGCCTCAGCTACTCCGAATAGGTACTGAAATTCGATTTTACAATCGTCGTTGCGATAGTGTTTACAATAGTTTTTTAGTAGTTAGTGTCAAAAATGGCTTGTTTGTATAGCAACTCGGAGTTGATGGATATCGTTTTAATTTATGGTGAAGCAAGACAACATTTGTATTATGGTGAAACATTTGTGTTATGGTAAAACAGGACATTTGTGTTAGTTCGTAGAAACTGAGTAAGACGGGCCAGATGTGTTTACACGTCGGTGGACAAAATTTTGAACAGTAGTAACATCAGGTATGTCAAATTATTTTATTAATTAAAACCACAAATTAATTTTATTAATTAATAACAATAGTAGCGGCAAAAGCAGTTGAATTTGCTAATATGAAATAGGTGCTATTAAATTCTATTTATTTCTTTCCTTGCGAAATTTTTTCAAGTTTTTGTACATTTTTATTACACTTTGCTGCCATGCCGGTCGCTTTGTGCGAGGTCAGGTTTTACAGGGGACCAGTTTCCAGTGCCGTGCAGAAGTGTATTTTTAAATCATTTTCGAACTGCCCTTTTTGATTTTTTCTTTACAAAATTATTTTTGTAAGAATGTTTTTGATAAGTTCTGAATCACTGTTATAAGAATTTTAAGTCACTAAAAGTTCCTAATATTTACTGATAAATTAGAACTGTCTCCAATTTCATGGTCAATTTCTTGAACCTAGGTTTACCACATTTTCTACATTATATATACAGTGTAGATTTGTTTTCTTTGAAAGATCTTTTTTAATTTTCAACGAGGAATCACACTTCTTTATTTACACTTTCTATAACTTGGTCAATTTCTCGGATTAGTCTATTGGATCAAAAGCAGATATCAGAATTTCAAAAAATTCCCAAACTCGGTCTATAAGTTGGAACTAGTTTCAGTATCTCCAACTTCTCGACCAATTTATTCAAACTATGAAATTTACTATCATTTTTGTATTGCGTGTACCAATTTCCTTAGGTTAATTTCTTGATCATTGATGGGTTTATTGGGCCAGAAATTGGTAAACACGGAACGAGTTCAAGTTCCATTCAGATGGATCGGTGAAATCGAATTTGGGCGTTACATAATAACTATACTGAGACTTTAGCGTATGCGTGAGATCAAGCTGAATGGATACTATTCTTTGAGTGCATGGCATATATCATGACCACAACCAGTTATTTCATAAGTTGTCAGGACCTCGGTTACATTGAATGTGTTGCCTTATGCAAATAAGGCCGATAAAACATACACTCGTTTTTCTCTGCCTTTATGAAGCGAACGACAGCGCTCGAGCTTACTGCAAATAGAATTCTCATGTTATTTGCATACTATATACTATCTTCTCATCTACGTGCTAACTGGTTTTCCGATATTTCTTTCACAAGAGGAGATTTATTGTATTTGTTTTAACTGTATTCCTTCAACGATTGTACTTAGGCTAACACCGTTGATTGAGTGCCAGACTCTTGCGCAATGCTGTTGGAAGTAATGATGCAAAACTCAACGAGGATGTCTAAATCTTCATTCCATTGCAGGTCTATATTGTGCAATAAAATTTTTGGTAGGCGCCTTTCTAAAGACAAGCTGATAAATCTGATAAAAAGTGGCGATGGTTAAAAAAAAGTTGAAATCCCCCCCTTAAATGTGTATAATGTATACAAGGTGTAACGTTGAATGGGCCATCATATTTATACGAAGGCTACTTTTGGCCGTCAGAAATGCATCATATAAGTTCTTACATGCCGTCGTGAAAATTAATTTTTTTTAACCATATTTTCTTAAAAATAAATAACTAATGTGCTCAAAAACAGCAACTTTCTTTTCTATCATTAATGATAACGGAGATGCATAACATCGAAAACAGGATACACTAAAAGAATTATTTTGCTTTTAACTTTACATATATTTTTACTCGATTTTATAATGCATATTGAAATTATGCAGATAAGTGTTAAGTCACATCGTTGTTCGTGATGAAGTTGCATTTTCCGCATAGCACGATTATGTATTTAAAAAATGTTCAACACCTAGAACTCACTCTCTGTTGTTATTTTTTTTTATATAGCATGTAGCCGATATCTACAAGCGTACAATCTTGCGAATTTATATTTATGAGTCACCGTAATTGCCACGTCGTCGGAAATAAATAATAATAATTATANTATTACTTCGAACTGAGAGTGATAATATTTAATATGAACGTTCTTTAATGCATCTGGACAGTTCAAGAAATTATGAAAAACCTTATAGACAAATCTTTTAGATAAGACATGTATACTGAAACACTCTAGTAATAAATTATGTGGAAAGCCTTGAGGAGGATATGTATCGTCTAGTATGTATAACAAACAAGCGCAATGTATTAATTTTCCGTAAAAATCTTAACAAATTAAGTCAAATAATGTTTTTCAATATCACACATAATAATTATAATTATTATATTATTTATTGTCAACGTGTTGTCAACAAACACGCAATTTTATCCAACTTTTGTACTAATGACATTTTTGTTGTCTGAAATTTAAGTTTATACTATAATCTAATAATTTAATATCACGCAAAATTTACAAATTTCTATCTCTATCAGAAAAATTATAAAAACAACAAACAGATAACGTGCAGTTTGTGCCATATTTCCTCAAACAAATAAAACAATTAAAAACCTCATTTCTTGGAAAGTACATCGAAAAACAAACGACAAATAAACCAAAGAAAACAATTACATAATACTCATATTGATGTATAACTTAAAAAAGCTATATAGAAATATCTACTGACAACCACAATCTTCCTTATACAGGGTGAGTCGGGAGAATTTCACCAAACTCCAGAAACTGATTCTACACGTCAATATAATAAGAAGAAACTCAAATGTCATCGATTTTCATTTGTTTTCAAGTTATGACGCACATTTCAATAAAAAAATAAGCGCTGCAGTATTATGATACGTAGAATTAGTGCTTCCTAAGTGTTCACTCTAATTTTGTACGCATTTTTGAACTAGCCCCATAAACGGTAATCTAGTACTCTGAGGTCTGGAGATCTTGGAGGTTAACTTAATAAGACCACTGCGACCAATCCAACGCCCAAGTGTTACTGTTTGCAACAAAATAGAAGACATAAATTAAAAAAATTAACTTGTTGACATTTAAAAAAGGCAATTAAAGTAAATTTTGTAGTCTTCAAAAACATGTTAAAAATAAAAATGTATTTAGATTTAATTTATTGTTTTTGTATTATTCCTGTCATTGAAGCGAAGAACAGTTGTAAAATGAGTTTCAATTACTTGCCAAAGTAAGTTCACATTCAGATTAAAATCTTGTACTGGGCGACAATTTTAGACTTCACGGTTATCTATTGCCGATAAACAGGATAACATATTTCGGTTCAGTTAACATCAACAAACAAAAGATAACAACGCAGCAATATTAAAAATTGTAAACAATATTTTCTCTATTAAGTAATGTTGAATATTCACGAAAAAAGAGGAAATGTAGTAATCGCTACCTTTTCATAAACACGACACAATATCGGTTCACGGTTCATTATTTTTATTATTATCATTGCATATTTAGAAAGCGTTTGTTATAACCTGTTTAGGTAAACATTTAACGGTTTATTTTTACGAAACAGGTGTTTATTTTTAGGACTGAAAAATATCCCCGCCACCAAAAGTCAATCAAAATAACCTGCGGAATCAAAATTGATAATTCTGTGTATTTTATAAAGCATCCGTTACTCTGTCTATTGATTGTATCTCTGCTAAATAATATGGAATTTATTTTATCTGATACAGTATCTATAATGTTTTTAATCATACTATTTACTGTATTTTTTATAGTACGTAGGACGCTTCATAGTTTCATATATATGTTAAATATATTTGTAAAACATGCAATGCGTAATGTATATTTCAATAAATACATGCCAGAATAACAAATAAGCAACAATTATTTGATATTACGACTATATATTATGTTATAATTATAACAAAAAAAATTATTGTTAGATATATTTAGGATTCTTCGACAAATTCCAAACAGATGAAATCAAAGCTGGGGTTTTATGGAGAAGAAATCGCGCTTTTAGTAAAACAGTGATAGAACAAATAGATATGTACATCCAGAAAGTGACTAAGTGTAACGTTAAAACTAGAGCAACTTTCTTTTATTTTTCATATTGAAAGATCACGGAGATCATGTAAACATCAGAAAATGTACCTTTTCTGTTTTGTCCAGCTAATTTGTAAGGATACTCAATTCTTGTGATTAATATATGTGTTAATAGTTTCCTAAAAGTATTCTACGGGGTGTGATTATGTATATAGTACCGTACGCTATTTATTGTCTTTATGTTCAACAGGTATGCAAAATTCAGGATACGTAAAATAAACATGAAGTAAAAATATGTTTTTTTCCTTATTTTGAATGTATTGTCAGTTGTCTCTGAAGAAAACTTATATAACTGATATAGTAAGAAAATATTGTTTCTAACTTACTTAGATTTTCTAAAATGCTGGACAAAAAATTGCGCATATAAAAGCAATACATATTTTTTCATTACACCCATTTTTTTAAATTTAACATTAAAACGACAATAACAAATGTATGTAGCAGTATACAGGGTGTCTCATAATTAGCTGCCAACCTTGAACAGGCCGATTCTATGATCAAAACTAAGTAAAAAAGTTCAGATGAACATGGGTCCGGAAATGCTTCCTAAGGGCACAGGGACTCATTGAAGAGGGAGGAATGGAAATCATTTTTTTGCAATATCTCTCAATCGCGTTGTGATAAATGAATGAAATTTGGTATACACAACTAAATTTTGATGAGCAATTTGATGGACTAATCCATTTATTTCCACAAGGTCCATTGGGGTGGGTACGGGGGGGCCCTTGGTACTTTGCGTGTGTAACTTTTTCATCTTTGACTTATTAACAAATTGGACAGCAGTTTTCCCGAACTGTTTTACGTTAAAAAGGTACTCTTGTTTCAAATCGTTATCTTTAACGGTTTCTGAGAAAATCGCACTTGAATTAATCCCACTTTGGTCAATTTCATAGTAATTTAAACAAAAAAAATTTTTTGTTTAAATTTAATCTAATTTTAATAAAAAAATAATAATAAAAAATTAAATTAAATAAAAATTAATCCTTTAAATGGAAAAGAGAGTAAAGGAAAATTATTATTATTATTTTTTGTTTAATTATGAGATACCCTGTATTTACCATTGCCAATATCTCAAACGTTATGTAATTTGAAAAGCAGTCAGGAAAAAGAAAATGACAAAGTAAGGCAATTTAGATTAGTACGGAATAACCGCTTTCTTAATTTTTTTTTCTCCGAGAAGGATAAATTGTTAGTTTTACTTAATTATTTTCAAGTTTACTTAATAGTTTTCAATATTTGTAATATAGATATTGCTAATTGTAGGTACCTATTTACAGTTAGCTACATGACAAATAACATTCTGGAAAACCTAATTAAATATTAGTTAATTTATAATATAGATAGTGAATCCTCCGAAAAAATACACAGGACAAACTTTTTCGATGTGACAAGTGAATCAGTCAAATGAACAAAAGTTTTCTCATAGGAGCTAAGATTTGTATAATTTTATGTATAAAATTACAGTAAGAAGTTACAGTATTATTAACACCAACCAAAGTATAGTATAAAATTTTCTCTTTTTGCAAAATACAAAGCGTTCTGATTTTCAAAACAAACTCTGCCTAATGATAGAACCTAAATTATGAAAAATCTCCATAGATTGAGTCAGGAAACATTTAACTTCCGTGATTTGCAAGCTGAAAATGGTATTTTGAATATCTGCAAAACGCTTAAAGATAAATGAAAATATACATCTTACCTTTCAAAAGAGAAAATGTCAACTGCGAACCATAGAATCAGTTAGGGGCGGGTAAAACCGTGAGTCCTAGTTAAATTTTTGCCCCATCTTTCTTACTATGGCATTTTTTGCATATTAAAAAATTTAATAATTTGTTACTAGTGAGGTTTATAGTAATTATGAAATAAAGAGATAGGACAGTACTTAAATTAAAGGAAACTAATACTGTTGTATACGGAATATAAAATTTTACGCAATAAAATTATACATGGAATAGTCTAATCTGGGTAAAAAGTAAGAATGATATGTGGTGGGAATTAAAAAATATTATATAATAATTATATAATAAAATATAAATATTATTATATATAAACTACAAGAAAGCATGAAGTAGTGTCGCTTGACTTATTTCACCTAGTGCGATATTAGTCATGCTTGCGTGGTATTTATAGATTATAAGGTCGCTCTTTGCCAGTATGTACAAAGTTTTGTGTCACTGAGTGACAGTTAAGATACGGCAGATACCTAAGGTAATAACTTCGAAGTCGAACCCATCTACGGTGTCAACCCCGGCCAAAGTAGATACTCATATTCGAAGGAGCCCGATAATTACCAAAGCTGAGCAGGGCGACGCCGAAGGAGGCCGATGCTGTTGGCAAAGTTACCCTCGGTTCTGAATTTTGAGAAACAAAACGTTTCAGGCTGAGGTAGGTCAACACGAATACAAACTACCATATCCAACTACAGGTCAACAATCCGTCCGAGGCCAACAGATTCTAAACATGGGCAAAATTGGGAGGGCCAAATGTCTAAAACTAAGGCGGAAACCGCTGTGGAGTCTCTGCGGACCGATCATAGGAGATATTCGAACGTCGACCCTGGTATTTACAACTATAAAGAACGGATACCTGGCCAGTGTGAGTACGCGATCCGAAATCAAGAGTATATGTTATATGATACTTTCAAGCAGCCTTTATACATATGTATATTGAATACAAGAATAAGTCAAAGTACCACAAGGATCTCACAGGGCACACCATACCTCTCAGGAGTTTCTGCTTGAACATCCTTAAGGATACAACTCCAACCAGGAACTGTTAGCTAACCAGTACGTGTAGTACGCTCCAAATTTATTTCTTATTGCATTATATACATATAACTCTGTAAATTAACGCCTTATATTGTTATTCAAATAATTATAATAAACCTTTCTCGACAATTCAAAACTTTGTAAGTTTTTAAAAAAATTATGGTACTAAAATACAGCATACAGCTTCATAATGTATCTATTATGATACACAACCGGATAAAAGATAAAAAGATCTGTGTAAAATTTCACTTGTTTATTTTTAGCCGTTTAGCATATATAAAAAAAATGATTTTCAAGAATTTCAACTTGAATAGCTTTTATCTTGAAAACAGAAACGTATTTTCTTATTTTGATAAGTTCCATCACGGGGTGAAATTTAGGCTATCCAATTCATGTGAATTAGCCCCTGTTTCTTGATAAAATTCTGAGAAATTCAAAATGAATCGAGGAAAAGTTTGAGGATATATGTAAGAGTGTAGTGATGGGTATTAATTAACACTTTCTTCTTAACAGTCGTCCTCTTGTGTACGTAAATTTCAGGACCTAGATAATTACTCTTTTCTCGACGCTCTCTGTGCAATTTTTTAACGGTAATTCACGTCGAGTCGGAGAATTTCGGTCCGCATAGATCTCAACACGTGACATTCCACAGAAGGGGCCCGATGTGGCAACGCCGCGAGTAGCTGCGGCACTGCGGTACTGCAGCGTTGTCAGGTAAATTTTTAGTAAATCAGTATTTGTAAATAAAAAAAAAGTCAATAGAATATTTGTAGGCTATTAAAAAACTCGTTTAAATTGAAAAACAAACATTAAGGTTTTTTTGTTTCATTGCCATACAACTACAAAGTATTTCATATATTTCATTTTATATTTTTCATATTGATCTTGTTGCGAGGATGAAAAAATATCTGTCATTAAGCATTTAGACAAATAAAATAGTTAAAAATTGCAATTTTCAATTTATTTTAATAAAAATTTATCGAAAAGAAAATTCAATAGTCCCTGAACACAAAGCGGTAGATCGGTAGATCAAACTTGAAATCAGTAGATCTACTGAAAAATCAGCAGATATGGTAACACTGCGCCGCCGTGACTTAGCGCGAAACGCGCAACTTCATTCCTAAACGGAATTCGGTGGGTGTGTCGGCGAGCATGCGCGAACCGATCGCCGCGTCGGCAACGAACACGCAAGTTCACGGGAACTTTGCGGCGTTCCCCTCGCCGAAGGAGACGTCAAGGTGAAAAAAAGGGTGTCGGCACACGGCGTGTGGGTAATGGGCGATAAAATTATAGAAACGAACGCAGAAGTAGGTTTATTGTTATGTATGACGTACTGAACGCCGACTCGTTCGATTTTATCATAAAGGAATGGTCGTGTCGAGAATATACTGTTAATTCTGCCTCTGGCCATCGACATTCTTGGGTCGTAAAAAGTGGATTGCACCGCGTTTGATGGGTTTCTGCATAATCTTCCGATTGGGAATGGAATTCAGTGGGTTCGCTTGCTTTTTTTACCAAACACAATGGAGATAACTCCAGATCTTTTTATATTAACCATATCTTGGGAATTATAAACGTGCCATTTCGTTCATTATTTAGGGGTCATTAATTTTGAGTAGGTATTGATATTAGCCTTCATGAACATACTCGGAATAATAAACAATAATTACATATGTGATCTTTGACAGCTTCTCTATTCTGTACCTATTTATCAATTTATCAATTAAATTCGGATAAAGCCAAACGATTGCAATCAGAATGAACAGGCTGATAAATTTCATAAATGTTTTCAAGCCAGGTGACCGTCGAAATTAGGTAACCAACATTGCAGGGATGGTACTGGTAATGAAAAAGTCCCTAAATCTTGGCGTCATCAATATTAATGATTCGTTTACAATGAACAATGACAAATCGTTACGTCTACGCTCGTGATAATAGGTTGGCTGATTGATTGGACAAATCGTGTAAAATTACACCAATCACAGCCGGTGAAACAGAATGTTGTGTTTTAATGTAATCTTGATTTTATTCTTTTAATAATATTTAATTTTACCAACACGAAGGAAATAACAACCACAAAAGTACCTCCTAAACTGATAATAATAAAACCATAAAAAAGCATCTTAGCAAGTTGATCTTAACAGTGATTGTAGAAGATGTAGAAGTTTTAAAGCACATAGTGGCATCGTCAATTTCAATACCTGAGATGTCACGAAAATAATATGTGTTTAAAAAAAAGAGTAATCTTGCGAAAAGTGCTTACTTTTCAGTTTTCCGAAAGGTAAAATATATAAAATCGTTGAATCCTTGGTCGAAATATTCCATAGTGTTTTAACTTTAAGCTGCGTTTACATGGAATCTTACAATCTTAAGATTGTCAGACTAAGCTCTAGAGTGAGCAGGTTTGAATCAATGTAATGCGCATTTTGTTTTATTCGTGCTTTTTTTTATTAAATCTAAATAAAGAATTAACAATTTGATAATCTTAAGAGTAGCAGATCTTTCCCAACTCAATCCCCTCAATTCCCCTATTTTACTATTTTTTCAACAGCAATAGAATTATTTTTTGAGATTAGATCACTGTAGTTGTCATGTTTTGAACACAGATGAAAATCTTTACACTACAGAAGGTCTTAATGAAATAGGTACTCAAAATATGAGTGTGTAAAACATATCGAAATTTGATGAAAACCTTAGTAGAGTTTTTGTCAACGGCAGCACTTAAGGGAGATACGGCTCCTTGAAAGGGTAACTCAGGAAACAGTTTTTATTTCATAACTTCGAAACGGTTGTCATTTTTTCGTAACATAATTGGATACATTTATTTTGTAGCAGGAATTTTTGAGCACGTGATGAATTATTGAAATGGATTTTACTAGAAAACGGCTCATGCTATTAAAATCTAACAAGAGTACCTTTTTATGCAAAATATGATAAATTTTCATATTTTCGGTTCAGGAACTAGAAAAAATTGCGTACACTAAAAAAATTGTAAAATTTGCCCCAATGGTCCCGCATTTTTTTACGCCCCTATAGCAATTTTTGATTTGTGTATTACACCAATTATTAAGCATACAAATAGTAATACAACCCCAAAATTTCGTGAATTAATATTAAACCGTTTTGAAGTTATGCAATAAAAACTGTTTCCTCAGTTACCCATTCAAGAGGTCGTATCTCCTTTTGGGGCCGCCACTAACAAAAACTCTACTAAGCTTTTGGTCATATTTCGACATGTCTTAAACACTCAAATTTTGAGTACTTATTCCATTAATACCTTGTATATTTTGTTACATTTATACAGGGTGTCCCGAAATTAGGGGGCAATATTTCTACAGTGTGTTTTATGTCGAAAAAGATTACTCACATTATTTTTAAACGGATTTTACATAAAAATAGAACATTCTACCAATATGAACCAAGAGTACCTTTTTTAATAAAAAATTATGAAATTTCAAACTTTTCAGTCAAAAGTAAAAAAGTCAACGCATAAAAAAGTTATGGTAATTTTTACCCCCTCCCCCTCAGTGTTGGAATGTATGTGATGAAAATTTATAAATTTCGTTTTGGTAGCGAACTGAGCACGTAAGAGTTATCAAATTTTATAATTTTATCTCAACTGATTTCGCAGTTATATAGAAAAAACCATCATTAGAGTGGCCCTTTTAAGTGGCTATAACTTCCTTAGGAAGAAGTTTTGAACCCTCGTTTATATAGAGAAAGAGTAATCTTTTCCAACATAGAACACCTTAGAAATATTACTAATACCGTTGATCTCACTCAACTAATACCCCAATTCTATACACGTCGAGTAAACAATATATGACGTATAAAAAAAGGCGGAGAGAAATGTTTAAAAGCTCTTTTTTACTACCTTACTTTACTACTTTTACGCGTTTGCTACTTTCATAAAAAAATGTTATTATTGTAATTTATAATAATTATAAACGAAAAGTGCTTTATTCAAACTCCATGTAAACGCAGCCTTACTGGTGACTTAAATAATTTTCTAAATTAATCTCTTATATAATGCGACAAGATGGAATATACAAATTTGTAAATATTTAATAATGAAAGTAATCGTATTGCGATCATTCTTTTGGATACATTAATGTTATGTATGTAGTAATGTAGAGTGTTGGTGATGTGGAAGATGTTGGTATTAATTTGTTCCTATGGTAATCCAAAACTGTTTCCAACTATCTAATTTTAGACTATATAAAAGTATATACCTCATTTTACAAATAAAAAGGGAGGTATATTTTTTATTTTAAACACAATGAATCAAATGAAGGAATTTACGAAATTTATTTTATCTAATTCGAATTTATTTATTATCGAATAAATAGTAGCGTCAAAATTCTTAATGACTCTCTCAGTATCTCTGCCACTGGTTAGTGATATAACCATATAAAAATTGAATATTTCCTTTTATTTTATTAAATCGCCTGCCGAAGATTCCTTTATCTGTCAAATATCTTTCGAGGTTTTGCGTATTATTTGTAATATTTTTTAAGACTTAAAACACCCTGCAACTTCGGCCCAATTATCATATTTAGGTTTCACCAACGAATTGTGATTACAATTCGTTGGGTTTCACGATTATCAGATAACATTTGTATTTCATTTAAATAGACCTTGTCCTTGTACATACGTATATGTACATTAAGTTTTCTACACGCTCTTGCTTGATGTTACTTATCTATTTTTCTATAAATATGTACATCTGTATTCGATCCGATGACCCACTCCATCGCATCGTGTCGCAAAAACTATTGCCCAATTTCGCGCAACCAGCAACAACACTTTTAAGTCATCGGCAAAGCCAAAAGCGTAACGCAGTGCATCAGACTAACAAGGCTCTCCTAAAGATCACTTACTTGCGGACTCACGAATTCGCCGGTATCCACGGGGGCCATCTTCATCTTGCCGGAGCACTCTGGAAGAATGTACGCGTATACGGGCGTCCGGTCACGCGCGACTCCAGAAACGACGACGGGGTCACCTTGGCGCTTCCGTGGCGTTCCGCGATCCGCCACACCCCCGGGGTTTCGATTTCGGCGGCGGTGACGTCAAGCGGCGGTCGCGCAGCCGCGTCGGGCGCGAAGGGGAGGTTTTTGACCTTGGCGGGATCGATACGGCACCGGTCAGGGGTCGTCCGGTGAGGTCTTTGTGATTATTTGGGTCTCCGAGACGCGTATTGGGGGTAATGACGACGTCGAGTGTTAAGGGTAGGTCTCATTAGAATTGTGAACTACTAGAAAAGATATTGGGATTCAGCTTGAATGACACCAGATGATAGATAAAATCAAGGCCGGCTCTAAGGTTTCCGCCGCCCTGTTCTAACTATCTTGTGATTGTACTGGTTGTAGTATAAATAAAAGTAAAACATAAAATTTTATTTGTAGGTTGAAGTTTTACGAATATATTTTTGCAATAATTATAAATCATTTGGCTAAATTTCAATGTGTATAAAACCTACATAATGTACAGGGTGATCCCGAATAATGTGCAAAAAATTTGAGGGTCAATTGTTTAAACACTTTTAATAGGGGTCCTTTATATACAATTTTTTGATTGAAGGTCCCCTAGAGGAGTTACGACCCCTTAAAAGGGGGTGAAATATGTAAAGTTTTATTTATTTATTTCCAAACAGTTTGAAATTTAGAAAGTGAAATTTGTCATATGTAGACTGATAAAACTTCTAGACAAGTATTTTTTATTGTCCTCGTCCTATTATAAGACGTTGAAATGAACTACCCCCTACACATTTTTTATTAGATTCTTTTTTAAGTACATTTTTTCGATAAAAAAACTTTAACATGGCTGCCTCCCTTGACGACATCGAAAACATTCTCGGAGAAATATGGTGCGACACTGATAAATGATTACAAGCCACTTGACCGCCGACGAGCTAAGGCAACCAACATTGCACCGCTGGTACTGTCAACTAAAAATCCTTAAATTTCGCTCAAGATAATGATTCGTTTATAATGAATAATAACAAACCATTATGTCTTCGCTCGAGATAATGCGATCGCTAATTGGTTGAATTAAATCTCGTGAAAAATTACACCAATCACCTGCCGGTGAAAGTGAATGTTGTGTGGAACATTTAGTAAATTTCAAGACAATTGTTTTCCAGTTTTTAAATAAATAAAATAAAATATATCGATTTTGTAGTACGAAGATAGTTTTGTGCTTAAATTTTAGCTCGAATTTTAGTAATTATGAATCTCTTAAAACTTAACATTTAATCCAATTATAAATTTGAAAAATATGTAATTCAAGTACCCAAAGATTCACGTCGCCGTCGTCCAAATAATCATACGTATTAAAAATAATTTAGGGACTTACCAAAAAGCAAAATTCAGTAATTTCGATGCACGCACGACACCTTCGAATCCAATTTTCGCGTACTCGCTGGAAAATACCTCAAGAAAAGGGAATAGTGGTATGCAAAAAACACTCCAACACGGTTCAATTCCAGATACTAACACCATCAACACCAACTGAATTGCGTATTACTTAGTATTACCTCATGTTACACGCCGCGCCGTTGTCATATTCCTCGATATGAATTTTAAATTTATTACAACGCTAATTATTTTTTAGAATAAAAATAAAAAATAAAGTTAAAAAAGTGATAAACATTGTATTTTATGGTATTCTATACACGTTAACTTTTGTACATCAAGTTGGAGATTTTGATAATTTTTTTCTTGGAAATGGTTGAGTTTAAGACGCATGTCATATAAGGTTTTTTTTGTTTACTTTAATGTATTCTATCGTCTGTTAAAATTAAGACAGTCAAATTTCTAACACCCTGTATTTAACTCATATGTATAATTTAATATGATGAAAATATTGCGGAAAATTTAAGGCGCGCCCTTGCCGCAGTAAATTGTTACCAGTAGTTCCGATAACAGAACTTTATTGGCTTATTCTTTTCTTATATCTTATTAAAAAAATTATAAATTATATACTATAGGTACCTGATTTTTTTTATAGTAGACAATCTCTCAATACATGTATTCAAGTATTGTTTTTATATTATGTATTTTTCAACGAATAAAGTATTATTATTATTATTTTCTTGGAATTCTATCCAAACAAATAGGTATCATACAGACTGTATCTACATCAAACAGAATCAGAAATATTGGAATAAATAGGATTTTATCTTAACCTGAACATCAATGTGTATTTCGGAAACCTAACCCTTCTGGATCTCTATTTATAGAAACTTTTTTCTTATTTAGAGCAAGTTTGGCTTGTGCAACTTGCTACATAAGTTATAAACTTACAAAAAAACTAACATCAATATCCTCACAAATCCAAATATGTGCATCGGAAAATTTTTGGTTGAAAATATGTCATCCTTCTATTGCCTAATATTCCTCAATCTAGTTTTAAAATTTCAAATTTCTCATGGACTGAATCACGAAAATTAGTCATAAGAACACGTAACGTTGCGTAAGAATTAAATTTGATAATGAAAACTCACTGAATGCGATTAAATTTGTGTGTACTACTTAATTTTGGTGTACCAATTTATTGAGACAGTAGCTGGTCATAAGCATCAATAATTACCTCGATAAGAAAAGCGTTAGTGGTTGGTTATTTCTTTTATTTAGTTATGTAAAGCCTGGTTTGTTGACGTAGTTCGATTTTCCTGTAACGTTGTTATGTTACCATGAGTCATTATCTTCCCCCCACAAATTTATTGAACTTGAAACAGCTAAACGGAATTCCATCGACGTAATATTTTGGTAGCAAAGGTTACATGGGTTGTACCTATCAATTGTCAACAAAACATATAATACTTAATAATATTTGACTGTTTCTTCCTGGAATAGTAACAAGGGTCATATAACAGATAATTATCAAATATTTTCAACGTACTTTAATTGTGTGGAATAATAATGATAGTATTATTTGATTTACATTACCTTACATTTTATCAATATTTTAAAACTGAATGTGACTTTTTTTACTAGATAAACAAAAGATCTTTTTATAAAAACGTCATGTGATTATATTAAAAAATACAAGTCATATCTTTGCATATAAATTACTCTACTACTTCACTCATTGACCTTTGGGTACAACAGTTTCTTCTCTTACGGCCTTATAATACTAAAAGTTGGAAATTTTACGTTACGAGTAAATTAATTTGTTTCCTCGGAAATTCGGGGAAGGTTATCTAGTGACGATGTGGATATCAAGGACTCTTTTCTATATAGTTAGGAAATAATCAACTATTTTATGTCAATATAAACTTAAAAAAAAAACGAACTGTTTTCAACTATTATCTCATTTTTAACAACTTATGAATTGATTTTTACATATACAATTTTTTTTACAATATTTCTGTAATGAAATATTTCTCATTCGTTGCAATTATTCTAATACCCGTATATGACCTACTGCAGCAACTAAATAATTGCTTCGCGAAGTTAACTCTATTTACATCTGATTTGCATTACAAATGAGGATTTTGTAAAGAAAAACATGTGCAATTAAATCGGTTTCACTATCGTTATCCTCACCTTTATCAATATTTAAATTAAATTATTATATGAGTAATCTAGAAACGGTGAACTTTTAAAGTTATTTATGTATCAAGGGAGATACAGGGATTTAGGCCCAAGGAAAGCAAGACGCCTAAGGGCATAATCATCCTAGTATCTCCCGTGGTGCATACAACGTTTTATTTTTTACTGAAGTATCTGATTTATTTTAAATTTAATAATTAAATGCAAATGAAAATGAAAACAGTTTTTCAGTATATAAACGATATATCCAAGATATATCGTGACACCTGCACATTTGTTGATTTTGATAGTTTGATGTTTGATTCTGCCAATAAAGCCAATGAAGAATTACTATCTAAGAAATCTAAATTACTTTATGATAAAGAATATAAACGTTTTGAGACTTGGACAAGCAGAAATTCAGTGACAGCTGTCAGTGAAACTATATTAATGGGATATCTCCAAGAACTGGTGTATATTACCTTTTCTCACTTTAAAGAAATATTTATAATTTTTGATAATTTATATTTTTTGTATATCTTTATTTAGTCAGAATCATTCAGAACTAACACATTGTGGACAAAGTATTCAATGTTGAAGACCACATTATTAGTGCGCAGAAAAGTAAATATAGGAGAATATCATAGAGAGGCTTATTTGAAGCACATATCGAAAGGATATATTCCAAAAGAATCTAAGATATTGACAAGAGAGGATATTTTATTAGAGAAGCATCAAGTCATACATATCTTTTGGAAAATGTAATATAGGAAATAAATGGCTATATTATTGCATGTGCTTAATAGGTTTCTGTTATTCTAAGTTGTTCTACTAATGGGTGTTTTTGGAGGATTAAGAAGAGATGAATTGGTACAGCTCTTGATGGATAATATAGGTGACAAAGGAATCGTTAATTAACGATACAAAAACTGGAGTAGCAAAATCTTTTACTATTGTGGAAGAAAATTAAATGCACGCTATCTAACTGTATCAACAGTATCTTTGCGACCAAAAAAAATAAAGAACGGCGATTTCTTCTGACATATCGGAATGGTCGATGTACTGCGCAACCAGTAGGCCAAAATACCTTCGGTAGCGTACCGTCCAGGATTGCAAAATATCTCGACTACACAGATGCTAAAATGTACACAGGTTATTGTTTGCGACGTACATCGTCAACTTTTCTCGTAGATGCAGGTGCAGATATGATAACATTGAAAAGACATGGAAAATGGAAGAGTGATACTGTACTGTAGCATCCGTAGCATCAGGATATGTAGAAGATAGCATAACGTCCAAGAATAAAATATCTCGTTTAATAGCAGCCTACTAAACATTTTTCAGTTTCTGACATGTTTCAGAAATGTTTCCATTTTTCTTGAAACGTTTCATAAAAAATCCATGCAACGTTCTGGTAACGTTCTAGAAGCCCAAGATGTCCTCCCCAAAATACGTTTCCAATGAAACGTTTCAAAAAATTGGTTTCAGTAACATTCTTTTTATGTTCCATTTATGCCCTCGATATTTTTGTTTTACGTTTCAGTATATTTTCAAAAATGTTTGAGTAACATAATAATTTTATTACCATATTGTTCTCATATTTCTCAACTTTAGATAATTTTCATTTCAAAAGCGTTTTTGAAATAGTATAAAAAGTGTGAGTATTTTTTTAAATATCTTTAATACTCTTTTGTAATACTTTTATTTGTATTTGTATGAATGACTTAATTCGAACTAAAATAAGTTACATTGTATATTTAAAAAAAAAATAAATATGCGCTTCTAGTTTGGGGATGCGGCAACTTTTACCAAGGATTTCTTTCTTTTTGAGAAGCCACTGAAAAAAGTTTCTAATAGGATTACGAATTTTGCCATTCATCGTACAAATAAAAATGTCACAAAACAATATCAGAAGCATTTAAAAAAGCTACACATTTTATATTGTTCAAATACGCTTCTGAAATGGAAATTTTCTAATGTTGAGACCATCATGAATATGGTAACAATGACGAACTGATAATTAGAAAAAGTTATAGTTTTGATTATGAATCTTGAAATGGTAGGTACATGAAAAACAAATAACATTACTGGAAAATAATATAAAATTATAATTTCTTCAACGCATGGTCAATATTACATCCATCCTTTTAATAATAATAAATTATACAGCAGAAATAAGGATACAAAATGATATCTTGACAAAGTAAATATCTGTAGGTATACCTAAACTCTTTTATTTCAGCATGCCTATACACATTGTACAAAATATAAAATAAAAGACGTCTATTTCACTTAATTCATCCATATTTCAAATAGTTCTCACTGACTAAGTAGTTGCTCTTCAAATTTATATCAAAACGTATAGTTGCTGTTCCATTTTCTTAGTTCTTGTCCCTTGTTCTCTTGTCTGTAATAGGTAGTGGATATAACTATATTTAGGTAGATGTGATGCAAAATTGGAAATCCCTACACATATTATTTTAAACATTTTGCATCAATATTCATTATTTTATATGCACCTTACAATAACCACAACTGCACACACTACAAATTATCACATAAAATAGCGTCAAAGTAAAGATGAAGAACAACGAAACCAAGCAAACTGGAAAACCGCAAACCTAACCTAACATAATACGAATTGAAACGACACACGGGAAACAAATAAACTCGGGCTGTCTTTCGCGCAGTCTACGCAAGTTACGAACATACATTTTTTCTAGACTTGTGTTATAAATATGCTACCACATTTTTTTTTTCTAATTATGTCTTTGTATAACAAAAGCAAATGAACTAACGCTTGAGAGGGATTAGGGATTGAGAGCAAAATTTAACTAATGCCGAATGTTCCATAAGATAAGCAAAAATAGCAAAGGGTTGTTCGTCTGTTATGTTTCTGAGATCGAAAGGGAATGTTTCGAGTAATGTTTCAAACTCTCTTCAATTGTAACGTTTCGGCTATGTTTCACTAAATAAGTTTTCAAGTGCTACATTTCTGTAATGAAACAGAAACGTTTCTAGTTAATGTCTCAAATGTTTAGTAAAACATCTCATTTGCAACGTTTCATTTACGTTTCGTGTTTAGTGGGAGGAGTCGAAAGAACTAGTGATAATTTTTCTGAATTTATTGTGAGGGAAAATGAACAACATATATTCGCTGGCAAAGAAAATTTAGGCAGTTTTTCTGGTGTTTTTACTGTCAAAGGTTCCTTCTCAAATTGTACTTTCGTTTTTAAAGACGGTTGTAAATGATTTTTGTTATTAATTTAAAGCAAATTATTGTTATATATCAAATATTAATGTTAATAAACTTTGTACTTTCACTCGCCTGCTTCATTTATACAAGGCACATTCACCCTTGCAGAAAAGAAGGGTAGAAAATAGGATCAAAATACTGGCGATAATATTTAGGTCCGCTTATTTCGCTCTAGAGTGATATGACGTTGTTTTTCTATTCCGTTTCCTAGTAGTAAACAAGCTATATTGCCTAAGTGCAAAATAAAATACATAGTATTAAAATTTTAACTTTTTATACAAGTTTCTCAAGGAATTAGTACTCATTACTGTAACAGTGAAGTAAATAATCTTTAAACAGTAACTCTACATATTTGGAAAAAAATCATATCGCCGAGTAGCTGGAATGTCTGTATGAAAATAATGAAACAACATTAAACAAACTGTAGGATGAGCAGATAACTTATCTATTCTAATTAATAATGAGTAACGTGAAATACGCATGAAGATAAATTTTATTAAATTATGAAATACTAGATATGAAGCGCTATTTTTAACGCTTTTCAAAATAGCAAAATAATTTAGTACATCATAAACTCTTTAAACTGTCACGAATATATATATATATTTAATAAGGTACCTACATTCAGAACTTAGTCAAATAATTTATTGTTTACATTGTCGCCTCTTAGAACAACAAATTTTCCAAAATATTTACTTGTAGTTGCTTATTTTAATTAAACTCGTCTTTTGTTAATTGCTTTAAAAAATGTTATTGTTTGCCCCTTTAGATAAATAGTATCAAATTTATCCTGCACACTCCATAATAATAATTGTAGAATTTGTTTTATATACATACCAACATCATCAGATAATGCTGTATTGAATTCAGTTTATTATTCATATAAATAATTTCATTTTGATGTGTTGGAAATGATGAAAATAGTTTTCCAATTTGTGAAAACTAATAAATTCATTGTGGTTTCCTGGTTAACCTACCAGATAAAATTTTCCTGGTACGTCAATAATTGAAAATGGCAATGTAATACTCTTCATTATTTATTATGTAATTTGTGTTATAAATGTTATTTGTATATTTCCGTGAAAAAATATAAATACTTATGTAACATTAAATTACAACATACGACAATTATACAGTGTGTTGTTTTAATATCGCAAAAAAGTTTAAGGTTAGCAAGACCATAAACGAAGTACATATTTCACTACTTGTACAGTTTACCATTTTAAAGAACGAGGTTGTACACAAAAACACCTGTTGCATTAAATGACTTGAGACATGCACAATGACAATTGTTAACAGCAATGTATTATTACCTTATCCAGAAGATGCCTTTATTATTAGTGTCACTAAATTAGCTCAACTTATTCATTAACTTTGGCGTAGTACCTACCGAAAAAGATATATTTCACCAATGTGCAACGTGCAATTGCAACATTTTACATGTTATAGATATCTGTAGAGAAGTGAAAATAATACTTTTTAAATGTCTCAATTGTCAATTAGCGCATTCCAGCTTACATTTTTATAATGTAATCTGACGTAAAATTGTTAATTACACTTTATTAAGGAAACTAGTTACAACCAGCTTGCTGAAAACGAAACTCATGAAATCCAAATATTATATTTAATATAACACATAATTCTTCATACTTAGTTTGCTAATTAAACAGTGGCATCAAAACAAAAGGCTGTACATTTTGTAACAAATAAGTACTCTTCAGTAAAACCATACGCAGTCCTTAAATATCACTGTTGATCATTTGTATGTCTGCTGTGTCCTGCCTTGAACCAGATTTACAAGGATTCTAGACCAGAAGAATGAACTGAGATATTGTGTTGCTGCTTGAACAAAATTATTTCTACTTTATAACAAGTAGTAATTACAGTTTGCTTTATAATTAATGCCACAGTGAAACTAGGGTTGCCAACCGTCCGGATTTCGTCCGGACTGTTCGGTAATTAACTCAATTGTTCGTGTCCGGAATGAAAGGCAAACCGAACACAAATTTGTTCGGTAATTCTAGTAAATAGGTTTAGGTACCATCGTCATCTGGTAACTTGTACCTCAAGGAACTGGTGTTGTAAGCGGTAGCTCCATGCCATATGCGAAGGTTTGCATCTAGGGTTAAACAAACTGCCTTGCCATTTCATTGACAAGTTTCAACAAATGAACAGATCACATTTTGCAAGTGTTGTGTTTTTTTTTTGTTTTGCCTGTGCATCTGTCTTCTGTGACCCCACTCCCAAAACACACATAACTAAGTTGTGCCCACCCATTTTCATATAGCACGAGCCGCCACTGGTGTTCGGTAATCGATAGCTGGCAATCTGGCAACCCTAAGTGAAACACGACTAGTAATTGACGTTTCGCATATCCTTGTGTAATGTCAATACTAAGGTCAATAGTTGGGAATTGTAGAATTGCGACTATGTGGTTTAGGGAAGTATTCGTACAAATGTATTTATATGTATTTATCTATGACTCATGTCAGAAATGACGTTATTTTACATAATTTCTATTGCAAAAAACTGGATTTTATATGAACCCGTGCAATAATAGCACGTATTCAGTAGTTAACATGCCTATCAATAAAAGTATCAATCATTTTTAATAATATGTATATCTACTTTGCAAGTACAATTTTCTTTTAGGTGGTTCTCTTCTCAAAGTTTGATTTGATATCGCAATTTCGTTATGAACAACGTAAGTTTCCGCCAGTCATCATGCTTCTTTCTGCAAGCATGGTTGCAGATGACCGTCTAAAACTACTCCTGTGGATTGGGCAACCCAAAATATCTAGCAATTTCGCTTGGTATTTTCCCAAAAGTATTAATACCTATCGACTGAACAGTTTCGAGTTTCGATACGATGTTAAGATAATTAACAAACATCATGTGTTAGTGCTAGAGACCTAAAAGTGACTATAATTTAGAAACACATATTTTTCAAGTCTTTAAAAATAAGATTTCAAGTTTTATTGGTGTTGATTTTGGAATTTTCCATATCAACATATTACCGAAATCTTCCACATCATTGGTTTGTTCTTCTCGTTTTTTTGTAACTTGTCTTTTTTATTATTATCGGTCGAGAAAATGATAGAGGTTCAAAATGTTTCATTACTACCGCTTCGAATGACGTAGGTTGTAGAAATTTGCGCATCATCGTTCTATTAACTGTAAAGACAAATTACATACAGTCGATTCTATGGTTTCGATACTGACAAACAATTCCAATGTTCAATTAATTTATAGAGTAAGAAATTTGCGGTGGCGCTTTAATTAAATCCAATGTGTTATAGATTTTCACGTAAACTACGAGCTGCTATTATTGATCGTTGTTGGTACTGCCAACTTAGCTACGTAATACTTAATTGTAAGACATCATGAATTACCAGTGAAAATAAAACGATAGTTTCTGAGAGATCATTGATAATTACTTGACTAGTACTGTTTTGAGGAATTCCAGTGAAACTAATACGTATTTCATGTTTAGGATATACCTTTTTTATAAAATTTTATTTAATACATTATGTTTTACAATATTTGTGTTTTCCATCTAAGGATAACAATACTAAAATAATATAGGGCAATAGAACTTTATTTAGTATTTTATATCATATCGCAAATACCGTAATCCAGTGGTGTACATATAAAAGTAGAAGGGTCTTATTTACTTAACTAAAATGTTGATTTTTAGATAAATTTAGTATGTGGCAAAAAGCGGAATGTATCTTCTTTTTTTCAATGTCTCATCTAAGGCTCGTGCAGTCTGCGTCGATTGTACGCCAATTTTTTAATAGCGCGTTGACTTCCTACGTCTCGGGCGTCATTCGGGTTTTGTCAAGCGTACGTTGAAAAAGTTACAAGGTTATTAATAAAAATAAAAATATAGGCGTGGTAAATATTAACAGGATTAATCAGGTTTCCTGGGTTAGTCGCAAACGCCGTTATACATTATTTATTATATTTCGGCATATAACTAGTCGATTGGCATGCCAATGAAATGTCAGTTGATTGGATGGTGCTGTGTTGTATCTAATTAAAATTTTAAGGTCATTGTTAAATAGGAATTATACAGCGTCGTAGAAGCTAAAAATACCTACTAGATTTTTTTTGTTTCAAACGAGAAGCTAAACAGTTTGTACATTGCAACATTCATTCTGTGAATTAAACATTAATCAAACCTATTAATATTGTTTTAATCGATGTCCCAAGTATATTTTGGATTTCACTCAACTTTCGAATCTGACCTACGATTTACACAGCTTTTATGCGTGGAAAACCAAGAACCCAGGCGGAATAGATTGCCGATGCTCAATTTCATTTAGCCAACTATCCCTGTGAAGCAGAAGAGCGAAAATGGTAACATTCACTTATGTTTCGAACCGAAATTAAATATCATGTTTCGAATCCAACTGGATATAGTGCGCTAGCTGCCCCAAACACTCTAAGCCGCAATGGACAACATCTGGAAAGGCCGGTGGTGTTGGCAAAGCAACTGCCAATAACCGAAATTTCATCCGTTTCGAAAAAAAAAAAATCGAAATTTCATCCGTTTTTCCTTGAAAATGCCAGGAATGCACGAAATTCAAGCTGAGACACAAGACTGAGACTGTCTTACATATTTAAAAAAGGTAGTTTCGACGATGGAACGTGCCAACAGCCATAAATCGCCCAAAAATGTCAGAATCCATACCGAAGAACACTTCCCGAGAATCAGCGGAGTCACCCTGAACCGAGATCAAACGTCGACTTTGGTATTTGCAGGAGAGAAAAGTGCAAAAAAGTGCTCATAATTCTGGAAAATCAAATTATTTCAGTAGAAAACGACTCGTTGAAAGCTTTTCTACCAAAGCAGTATCATCCCGAGGATGTATTTAGTGTCATTATGCTAAACAAATCAGAGCGTGGACCAAATTTCTAAGCAGTACAACCAGCCGAAATACAGGAATACCGACTAGCTCGACAAGCTCTCCCTACAAAGCTGCCGGAGGCAAAAATCCCGGCAACGGTGGTTATGTGGTTTTCAATAATGGTCTTACCCCAAATTGAGGCATAGGAAATATGTGATGGCACTATGGCAGATACTAGATATTTTTTCCGATACTACACGTACGTCTATGGAAAAAGTTAATAGTCAGTATCTTTGTAGACCACAGAATATCTCAAGATATTAATAAATATGTCTATTCTACATAATTCAGAAAATGTCATTTCGATTTCAGAAAGTGTAAATTAATTTTCAAGAAACATTCAGATCATTTATATTCCAGAAAGCTAAAAATTCGTTCGGACCGAGGTTCAGACCATGACCATATTAATTATTAGCGTCAGATATTTATCGATTATATTGGGTTGAGCCATAATAACAGCATACTGACAATTATTTTAATCAGAAATACAATCTATGTTTTCTGCAATTGATGCAAATATATATATATATATATATATATATATATTAAAAAAAGTGTAGAGATAAAATATTACTCCAATTTCGAATACGTAAAAATATATTTTGTCCCATTAAAAAATAGAACATAAAGATTTGGCATTTAAATATAAAGCAATTGAAAATATTTTCAAAATACACAACGGGTCATACACGATTGAACTTTTTTCAGTGTAGGTGACAATCGCAAAAATATAATTTTCCCACATATTTTTTTCGAAATTTCAAAGGTATAAGGGCTTTATAATTTTTTCAAATGTTCTCTCTACAATTTATTTCCCTTATGACTTTGTATAAGTATGTAAATCATTAGGTACTACATATAATTAAATCTAATATTTATGAAAATGCATTTAACTACGCCATTGGGTCTAGGAAATGTGGCAGTGAAAGCAAATTGCATTTGTGATATGATTGAAAAACATTAATACTATGCTAAACACCCAGTTAATATATGATAATACAAATAACTACCATTTATATAGTGCTAAATGGCAGAGTTCAAGTTAAACCTGCTCTTCCACTCGGTAAAAAGAACAAACTATTATTTTAACCAAAATCATGTAAAACTAAGAAGTACATAATTTTTAAATAATACAAATAAGAAATAAAAGAGATAAAACGTCATCAATGAGCAATCATAAATACCGCTGGTTCATAATTAAACAGGACAACTCAAGGAACATTGAAATAAATATGCCTTGAGTTGATACTAATAGCGTATTTTGAATCCTTATATTTAAGTTGCGAATGGAGTTTTAAAATTCTATGAAATGGGGCAACAACTGTGGAGGATTGGCTTTCTCTAGGCTAATAATTGCAAATATTAATTTAAAATTACCAAAAGATGGTTTAGTATTCAGTGGTGGCTCTTGACTTCCATACCAGGGAGGGCGGAAAAAATTAGGTACAGAATATTGGAAAAAAAATTAATGTAATTGGATAGTTTTATTTTAAGTACTATTGAAATATAAGGAAAATGTGTTTAACATTATTTTTTATAGTGAAAGTCCATTCCTCTGCTTTTGTCCGAAATAAACTTTTTCAATTACTTTTCTATTAACTTCCATTACTGTTAGTCTGTCTTTACAATCAATTTAAATTTTTACAATATTTAAAAAAAACACAAGAAGCAATACGTAAGTAACAAAATTTTACACCACACTTAAACAAATTATGTTTAATAAGGAAAAAAGGCCGTGAATGGTCGAAATAAACATTGCCCAAACTGCATCGTCCATTCCGTCTTTCACTGCTAAGTGACGGTAACCATAACCACCGCTGTAAACACTTTACAGATGCCACAGCGAGCTACGCGAAACCTACGTATTCGGAGTTTTTCAAACGAATTTTGCAAGTCGACTTAAATTGACTGCACATTACAAATTTAACGTTTCCTTTTTAATATGTTTCATAAGACCATGGGCATAACTAGGATTTTTGCTAGGAGTTGGCCCAGGGCTGCAAGCTCTATGGAGACCTCTAAAAAAAAACCTAAACACTTTTTCGTTTGATTCTAAAAAAGGGTTACGCAATCAGCGACCTACCGATATAAAATTTCAAAACCTAAACACATTTTGAAACTTGCAGTGTGCAGCAGCAACTATTAGGGGAGGGACGCGCCCCCCTGCCCTCCTGGCTACGCCCTTGCATAACGCTAATCTATTTAATTATCCAGATAACATTGTAAACTCAATTTTAAATTATTTTTTTACTATGAAAATTCCTAAAGAGGGCGCTGCAGATCCCCCCGCGCGAGCAGCCTTTGTTTAGTAATCATATTAACTGGGGGAATTGATACCTAGACAATATTTCGAATCTATCAGAAGAACTTCCTTTTCTTTTTAGTATGTACTTTAATATCTGACTTAATCAATTTTTTTATTTGTGTGTATAGCCCGAAATAAACCGGACAGAAATTAAAGAGTTGCACAAATAGCATACATCCAAACGGTATAATGCAATAATTTTTAAATTTAAATATCATTTTTCTCATTTATTTAAGGACGGGATTTTGTACAAAAAATATCGCCCAGCGTGAGTCACGAAACGGGACCCCGGCAGGTGCTGTTCTAGCGGCCAACGCTTCAAGTCTAATAATTTAAACTGCAGCCACATTCGCCCGATTTTTCAGGAACGGCTCCAATTTGTGTGCATACAATCTCATAAGGAAAGAGAGTAAATATTTTATTAATCAGTAATAGATTATCGAGGACAATAATATTTTTTTATTGAGTAGGCAATGATTTTTAGTTAATAAGCTTAAACAATCTTATAATTACTATTCCTTCATTATAAAAACAGAAATACGGTTTTTAAAATTACATGTAGTTTCTTCTTCAAAAGTGACCTTAAAACACGTATAACATAGAATAGTCAACAGTCTAATGTTTATATTTTCACATTAACAATCCGATAATGTAAATTAACTGCTATTTTCAGTAAAAAAAATATATACCTAACATGAATTATTTTTTTACTTTGGCGAGGCGTATTAACTTAAAAACACTGCTTAATTACTAAAATATATAGAAACTTGCTACTAATTACGTTTGGAGAATAATATGTATAGGCATAAAATATATCTAAAATATTATTGTATCTATTTAGTCCATTGAAATGGAGGCTGAACCTCCATTTTTTCCTCTGTCGATCAAACCTGGGCGCAAATATGTTTTCGACCCTCAGGAATCCGAATCCGCAAAAAATTTTGACCTAGGTGGTCAGGCAAGGGGTCAAAAGGTCAAAACACCGTAAAAAATAAGGTTTTTCGCAAATATCTCGTAAACTACGGCAAGTAGCAAAAAAATAATTGCACCATCGTGTCCCAGGGAAATTTTACATCGATTATATGCTATTGCTTATTAAAATTAAATAAATTTATGTCATGTTTTGGACAATTTCTAAGCAAGAGAGGGGAAGGCATTAAATTTGGGGAGTACGCGCATGCTACATGTATTGGCTGACTCGAAGCTGACAGCTCTAGCAGGTGCGCTTCTTTCGAATATAATGCGATTTCAAATATAATTAGCCTGCAGTTATAGTGGATGTGAATTCAATTTCCAGATACACTATTTTTTTTGCTACTTACTTTAATTTTTAAATGGAAAATAAAAAATAATAGTAATGAAAAACAGAAAAAAAAAATAATTTTTAGAACGAAATACTTATTGCAAAAATGAAATACAGTGCTCTGAAAAAGCGACTTGGAAAGCTTATTCTACAAATACTTGTTCATAAAAAAAGTCAGAATTTGTATAAACAATTGTTCCCAGAATGACAACTTTTTATTTCTAAATTTTGAAATGAATAAAATAAGCCTAGTAGTCCGGGCGAATTAGGTTTTTTTTTTCAATAATCGGGCCTACCTTGAATTTTATGGGTTTAAAATTAAGTAAAAAATACACAGAATAAAAGCCTAAATTTGTGTATTTGTAGATGTCGAGCGTCATATTGTTTATAACAAAAGAAAAAATAATTGCTTTTTTTCAGTTTTTCGCTTAGATCTCCGAAAATAAGCCTCTAATCGACATGAGGTATACTTATTGATTTTGTTCCTAAGGAAATTTGCTACAAGGGTAGGCTTTTGCGAAAGTTCGCAAATTTTTTTTATTTTGCAACTTAAAAATCTGAAATTTACACAGACGCGAGATAATGTAATTACCTTTAGATCCTTTCCGGTCGAATTTCGATATCTTGACTTGGGCAGAAGATACATGCGCTAGCGTTTTCGACAATATAATTTTGCAAAACGCCGCCATTTTTTTTGGGGGTCCGGATTGCAGGTATTTGTTAACCACCCCAACAGTTATCTTTTCCTGCAGTTTCATCCAATTTCGGTCAAATTTGTTATTTTTATTTAATTCTGAAAATTTAGTACATTTTTCTATTCACCGCTAATTTTGCAATATAAAAAAAATTTTGCGAACTTTCGCAAAAGCCCACCATTGTAGCAAATTTCCTCAGGAACAAAACCAATAAGTATACCTCATGTCGATTAGAGGCTTATTTTTGGAAATATAAGCAAAAAACTGAAAAAAGCAATTATGTTATTTTCTTTTTTGTACCTACTTAGCCTTATTTGAAACAATATTGAAAATCTGCAAACACATCTTCATTGACACTTTTTACCCTCTATCCGATTTCTTATACAACGTTTCGCTTTTCCAGGGCTATCATCAGATTAATTTTTTTAAGTATAGTTGCAGTTTTGGTAGCAATTCACGATGTTTTTCACATACAACAAACAGTAAGTTTAAATTTTAATTTTTCGTTCTGTATTTGACCTTCCATATTCAGGTGTCCAAACTTCCAAATCTCTTTATTTTGGATCAGTTAAATGTTTAGAAGGCTTTTTTATAAGGGTTTAAGCCAAACTACATTAAAATACTAAGTTTCAAAAATATGAAATATTTATTTTTTCTTTGACACCATTTCTTAGTAGTTACATCAAAAGAGAAATGGGGTCAAAAAAAACAACTATCTCATATTTTCGAAAGTTAGTATTTTAACGTAAGTTTGGTTATCTCACAATTTTTTTAATTTAGCATTTAAACGTAAGTTTAACCCTTACAAAAAGGTCTTCTAAATATTCTACTGAGCCAAAACTCAAAACAAAGAGATACAAATCTATGTTAGGACACCTGAAGATAGAAGGCCAAATAAAGAACGAAACGTTTGACAAGAAAAAATTAATTAATTATATTTTTAAAAATTTAAGTTTTTCCCAAATATGTATTTCAAAAATAAATTGAGATATTCTTGACTTCTTGGTACCATATTTTTAGCCTCCTAATTGCGTAACTTTGTTTTAATTTAACCTTTGTAAGTATCTCTTATAGAGAAGGGAAAAGATTGGGTCTTTTGATTTTGAGGGTTTGAACCCGGTTTAAACCCATTTGAAAAGA
>NW_019417506.1:61233-68437 GCF_000390285.2 Anoplophora glabripennis
CAGACTAACAGTATGGTTAAAATTGAGGTACTTTGGCATTTATTTAAATTATTCTTCTGTTCTCATGAGCATTGAAATTTATTTCACTCACTAGCGGGAACCATTGCGAATACATTGATATATAATAATATTTAATTATGTTAGTTTCTTCGATGATTTGTTTCCTCATCTGAAGCTCTGTTACATGGTAAAAATATACATACTAAATCGCCCCCTTAATGACTCATTCATCAAATTCGATATATACGGACATGCCTCTGCTAACTTTTGATCCATTTTATTTCTAAATCAGGGTTAGCCTAGATCCAGTTTCTAATCATCGATTGCGTTTTGCCAGTGGTGGCTCGTAGATCTAGAAAAGAGGTCAATCTTAAACAGTTAACATACCGCAAATGATTTTGATGATATACCAAACCCATTCTTTTGAGATGCGAAGTGGTCTGTAATTTTCTCGTTGAAGTCGTTTGTCCGTTTCATCAATAATTTTTCTTTAACCCATAAAAATGTCATTATTCTTTTTAAAGTTCCCCCCGAAAAAGAATTTTTATCTTTTTCATATTTTAACATCGCCCATCTTATTTTAATCATATTTGTATATTTTTTATACTTTTATATTATTGTACACACTGATAAGTTTGCATCTGAAATAACCCCGTCCAGGTAGTTGCTATCCCAAAATTCTGCGCCTACATCTTATTCCTTCTAGCCGATTGCGTTCTTCCTCAATCTCAAAGCTCTGCCTGAGTCAGAAACGCAAACTTATTTATTTCGTACTGTACATTTACGTGGGAAGTCACTGACCAAACGGCCCTTTATCGAAACCGCAACTGTGTTTTGCGTTTTACTTTTCCTAATGGCATCTTAATGAATGCGTCGCAATGCAGCCATTAATATACCACAAACTGGTGCATATACATGAGATATTGCTATTTAATCTTGATTTATTAATCGAGTTCTGTGGCATCTTAAGTGGAACTAAACGCTGTCATGTGCATCCTTTATAATCTTCATTATGATTTATTTACTTTATTCGGAATTGTCGATAATGAATATATGTACGTGCATGTCGTGTCGCAATAAATTATTGGATTTAACTAGCAAAACGTTGCATTGTCATTGATATTTTGCAATTATTTTATCAATGTCTCTGTTGATAGAATGATTTTTATAACGTTAGGTTTTGATTGCAGACCGTTTTTTAATCTATAAGCACTTTCACAATTAACGATGAAGAAAATAGACTGAAATTAATATTTTAAAGAGAATACCCTGTATATTATCGAATGAACGTCTAGTTGGCCTCGCGGTCACTTTTTTTTTAATAGTTCAAGAACGTGTAGATAACTTATAGTAGGATCATATTCGATGCAAAGTAATAAATAATTGCCTGTCAAAGGGATCCAGTGCAATACGGTTTTAAGAGGTTTAGAAATTTAATAATTTCTTTATGCATTATGAAGGGATAAAGGGATCAGTTCACGTCTGGCACCCTTGTTCCTACAGAAATTCCGTTGTTCTCATAAACTATTTATTTGAAATGTAATTTATTATAAATTCAATTTGTTTTTTAAATTCCACATATGTACTACATTTTACCTCTATACGCGCCACTGTTGTTTACTTGTTTTTTAAAGGTTGTCTCTGATTTAAGACCAAGCTCGCCAGGTTAATATTTGACGTATAACCGACCACTTCGTACACTCGATGCACCTGGGCGACTACAGCTACTACAAGAATACAGTGCGTATGCAGCGGTAGTTCAGATTTTACATTCAATTTCATTTTAAATTTGAAATGGTTCATCTTACGCCTCCTAAAAATGATGACACGATTTTCCTTTGATAAAAGACCGACAATTTTTTGCTCTACTTTGCATCGAATACGATCCTACTAAATATGTGTAGTTATAACTAGGGCTGTCAGAACTGAGCCGCGGGACATAGGCGTACGCATTATTTATTAAAAAGCAATAAATTAAATTGTCTAAAATACACCACCATAAACACCAATGGATAGGAATTAATTACATAACATCCGCACGTCAACAAAGCAACAGTATATTAACGTGACGAGAACGTAAAAAAGCATTCTGAGGCAGTGGCTCACTCATGTCTCGGTTGACCCACTTAGAACGCCATTGAATTGCGACTCTCTCTGACAGCTTTAGTGATAACCTTAAAGCTAATACTGTCATATAACTTAACGATAACGGGAAAATATTTTTTTTTCAGTAGCAATCTACGCCTTTTTCGGAAATTGTTAATTTAATTTTAGCAATTATTATTTGTATTCAGATTAGTCGATTTCAATTAAATAAATAATGTTAATATTTATAAATTTCAACTAAAACTATTTTAAGTTTTTTGATTTTCTAAAATATTTTTGATGAGTACATAGTGAAATAAATTTTAAGAAATTAATTAACAAATGACGCTTTATAAAATACATTTGAAAAAGGTTTAGATTTGTTTTGGAGGAGATCGAACTTACTAAGAAATATCAATAATAATTTGTAAAATATTTTCCCCTTATTATACACTAAGATATTCTATTAACTTTACTGAAGTAGCTATTGCATGTTGAGAGCATTACGTATTTTCAAATACAATTACCATGATAAGTAGTGTTAAAAACTATCGCATTTGTTAGTTAAATAGCAGCCTTAATCGTCACAAATATCTCCTTTAACTACCTGATAGTATACCCACAGTATAAACATAAACACTACTATTTATTATACGTTATTAGTCAGTGTCAGTATATACAGGGTGTTGCAATTCCGAAATAATTCTAGAAGTGGTTCGTTGACCATAAGAAAAAAAAATGATTCGCAAGCTATTCGTTTTTGAGATTTAGGTTAATGAAGATTTATTTTTTTAGGTATTCTCAATTATTTTATACGTTTTTTAAGTACATATTCGTATCCCAAAATAGAGAATTTTGAGTTCATATGATTTTTTAGTTATTTTTGGTCAAGTATTAATCGATAAAATAACAAAAAAATCCTATAAATATGTGACCGAAGAACTTTTTCAATATGCAGTGTTTAAAAGTAGTGAATTTGAGTTGCACAAAACAATTGATGGAAACCACGTACATAATACCTAATTAAACCAATACGTGTTCCGTAAAATAAATACACTAATGTGTTTAAAACTTACAAAAAACGATATAAAAGAATATTCCTACATTTAAATAAAGTAAAAATTTAACATTATCCGTGTTATTCCTAATGCGCATACTCGGGAAGAATAGTCTCATATGCAGGTGAGATCTTGTTGATATGTCATCGCTGTCATCATTAACGTATTTCCTTTTCTTTTATTTATTCGTGACATTTTCTAGTTCTATCAAGTATTTTTATTGTTTTTCTTGGTGCCAGTCTGTTTATCGAGTGTTTTTTTCTTTAAGTGGTTTGGTTTATTATTATAGACGTACTCTTAACCAGAACCAAATTTTTCTTGAATGATCCTGTTGCGAGGCTACCTCGCTTACAGGAAATTATCTTTAATGCGCATGCTCTGTAATATTGATATAATTTTAATTTATTAATTAGGTACTGTAAAAGTCAATATTGTTTTATGAATTTAAAAATATAAATTCTATAATTCTTTTAGTTTTCGACTCGGGGTTTGAAGCTTCTTAAATATTTCTAATATTGCCAGAATATCGCAACATTTAAGGTCATGACAAAGAAGCCATTTTTTTTAGCACTTATGTCCAAAATATATAAGGTCGAAAATCGATCTATTAAAAATATTGAGAAATTCTTCATGACAATGTGCACTATGGGATTGCCTATTATTTTGCGTATGTGACGTCACTACTAAAAAGGTCTATTGCCCCAACTGATAGAATGTCAAATCATGGTCAAATCTATATTTTCCCGTTCTAAATATTCAACTAACGCAAACATAACATTTGGTTATTTTGAGTGTCTTACTTACCTATGCTTTTGTCTTTAAAAGTACAATTATTTTGAATTTCATTGTTTTATTTTTATTTGTGGTAGAATGGAGTTTTACTTTTATTTGTATGGTTTTTATTTATTATTTTTGTTTTTTATTTTTATCGAAATAAAGTTTAATTTAGTTTATTTTTGGAATTTCTGGAAGAGAGAGGCCTTTTATATACTTTGCGCACGGGCCCAGAGGGCCCTTGCTACGCCACTGCCGAGAAGGACGACTCTAGGAACCATACGTCCACGACAGGCAGTCTCTGACGTCCTAAAAGTGACCACCGACCCCGTCCTGAGATGCTCACGTTACCGTGACGATCCTGGGAGCGCAGGAAGAAAATACAATAAATCACCGATCTTTCCAATTTTTGCGCTGCCAACCTCGTGCATCGATCCAATTGACCCTCGCCGTCGTTCTCAATAGGCCAACCAGCATCGACTCCTTGTCGATCGATACAAATCTACCCGCAAAAGGGATAAAACTACAAGGAGCCGGTAGTGACAGGGGAGCGGAAAAATCACCGATCTTTCCAAGTTTCCGACCGCCGCCGCCCCAGACAAGTTCCAGCATCCCGGTCCGCCCGTCCTTACGCCGAACGACTTCGAGAACGTACCCCGGAACGATTAGGCTAGATTTTCGGAAAAATCAAAATTTTTCGCATATGAAAATAACATAACCAGTCATTTTCAGTAACCGAACGGCACCCCCTACGTAACACCAACTAACCCAGATGTAAATTTAGACAAATGATATGACCATAAAAGATTCTAACTTGAAAAAATATTTCTTTTAGTTCTCTCGAATTATTTATATATTGGCATTTACTACTTTATGCACCAGGTTCTACAATTATAATTATTCAATCTACTTTTGTTGAAAAAAATTGAAGATACCACAAAGTCTAACTTATTCAAATATTCAATTTTCACGATATTCAATTAATTTTTTATTGGAAAATTTTAACATACCACAAATGTTTGTATCTTATATCAATATTCAGTTATTCATGATGCAATATGTAAATAACTATTATAATTTGATATTATACAAAGTAGGTAGATGATAATTGCCTTACTTTTATTATTTGTCGCACATTACAACGAACAAACTAATCGAACCAAACCTAAGCATTCATATCTCTTTACCTCGTTGGAAAGGTGATAATCGATAGTTTCGTCCACATCTTCTTCGTCCAGCCTGTCGGTTTCTATTCTGCCGAACACGTTGACGGAGTCGCAGATGCGTTTGATCCTCATTTTTGCGCGATACGAACACACACACACACACACACCACGAGCTTTCTCAAAATTACCTTCGCTTTGGCGGCCGTTGTGGGACTAAATCAGATCCAATTTACTCCAGCAAATTAACTTCTTAACGTTACCCCTTCTTCCAGTATCGTTAAAAGGCCGTAATTGACTATAATTATTATCACAACATTATTGGCAGCGTCTGGTTCTGGGGTCGACCTTGTACGGGGTGGTCGCGAAAATCGGAGCGACTTCTGTTTCTAATTTTTCCATATTTTAGTAACTAGTTAACCTTGTCGGTAGAGGAAGAGGAGTTGTTTTAATTCTTGAAGCCACTATTGATGAGGTAAATGTGAAGGCGTTGTTTGTGCATTTGCAGTGCTCGTGTTAGGAAGAGAACAACACCCTGTATCTCTGTTCATTATAAATAAGTCTGAGGTCAGTCAATTTTGGATTATTGGTATTCGAACATCTTAATTTTCATCAACACATAAATTACACTATAATAAATATATCTGTTGAGAATGATTTGTAAATGTTATTTTATTTCTTCACTGTAACCGAAGAGTAGATTTAAATAACTTAAAACTGTTTTACATTTGTCGTTGTATTGTTCTTTTGGAGAATTTACTAAAGCTAATAAATTGAATTGAAATTGAAATCGAAATATTTACCAGTTTTCAAAAACGGTCTTCGTGTTGAATATTAAAAAAAAGTAAAAGAATATCCAAAAAAAACAATATGTAATACTTTACAGCATCCTTAAAAACAAATCATTTACGGACCAATGTTTATATTATTTTTTTAAGGGAATTATTTGTAAAATTTCATTGATGAAATATTGCAACATCCTGTATACGAGGTTTAATAAAAAAGTAACGGAAATTGCGCGTATTGTATCTTGTTTAAAAAGTGAATTATTTTTTATGTATTGGTAGCACTGTCAGTCACGTTCCTTATTATTTGTTAGACAGTTACCATGCTTAGTTTGTGTTTAGTGAGCGCATGTGTAAGACCAGTGTTTTTGACGATTTTTTGTCTGACGAAATGTCGGATCAGAGTATAGATATCAGAGAGTTTGTCTGATATTTTGTGTCAAAAACGGAATTAAGTGCAGCGAAGCCTACAAAATGTTTTCAGGAAGGCCAACATGAAAATGAAATAAGCGATGGTGTAAGAAGGTAAAATGTTCCAAATTGTAAAAATTCTGTTGGACAGGAAGTATTGCCTTGCTCTGGATTTAAAATTTTCCTTTTTTAACTTCAGTTCATGACCACGGAGGCGATCATCAGTATTCAACGAGTAGATTGAAGACAAATTGCCGAAATTAAATTTAAGAATTTTAAATGTCATAATTAAATCGCCTCGAAGGCGACGCTGCTGGAAGTCTGTGAGATGGGCCATGGAAAGTTGTTCCACATAGGAAGGTCGAACTCGTCCAAAAGAAAGTCTGGTCGGAGAGCGTTGAATACTTTCTGAGGATTGCTGGTTTCGGATGAGATCAGGGCATCACATAAAATCAGCGTTCTTAAGAATTCGCCTCACATAACTTCAGTATAGTTTACACGACACATCAAATGATTGCAGTAAATAGAGTTTAGAGTTAGCAGGGCTTACACACAAAATTTACATGATCTGACCATGACAAATTTGAGTTTATTATGACACCTAGGTCATTGTGAGAAGTCACTGTTGTTAGCACCTGTCCATGTAAGGAATACACACAATTGCGGTTTCTGCGACCGATATGGAGAACAACACACTTGTCTGCATTTAGCGGAAGTAGCCATTCATCGCACCAGTTTGTAATGGACACTAAGTCTCGTTGGAGGGACACATGGTCACTATCAGGATTGGCGTATAGTTTAGTATCATCTGCGTAGAAAGATACTTTGTTCGTGACGTGATATTGAATATTACTGGCATATATAATAGTAGGTTATTATAGCCGGTGCTGAGACTCCCCCCTCCACTTTCGACCTTGGGATGACCTTG
>NW_019417507.1:0-68561 GCF_000390285.2 Anoplophora glabripennis
TAATAATATTAATAATAATGTCTTTTATTACAATTATTTAGCTCAAGTACATGTACATGTAAACAAATAGAAAATAATAAGTTTGTAAAGGGGCGAAGTGTCAGTTTAAAACTGCTTTCAACTTAACCCCTAGAAACAGTATGAATAGACAGAAAAAAAATAAATGAATGAAGAACACAAAATACCCTAAGTATAATAAAATCTCTAAACATAATCCCTACATAATATGAACATATATTGAAAAATATATAGGGACACATATATATGAATCAAATGAAAAACTCGTAGTGACAAAGTGAAAAAAAAAACAAACAGTTAACGACATCCTAAAAGACAGTTTAGTGACAGCAAATTATTAACTAGCATTAAAATCATCCAAAAGAAATTGCTTTAACTTTTTTTTAAAGTTCAAAATAGTGTATGACTTAAAACAAACGGGCAAAGCATTATATTCTTTACAGGCGTGATAGATAAAACTTCTAGTATACAGGGCAGTGGCGTGGCGAGGAATCTCTAATAAACGCGAATAACGAGGATTAAATATCGAAGTGGCTTTATGAAGCCTCTTAAATTTTTTATGGAAGTATACAGGGCACTTTTGCTGAAGAATTTTATGAGTTAAACATAAAGAGTGCAACTTACGAGAGTACGAAAGATTAAGAAAATTATGTTTTTTAATTAACTCAGTAATTCCTCGTTCAAATTTTCTAATTCCATATGCAAAACTAAAACAACTATTTTGAATTCGCTGCAAACGCTGATTATCGGAGTGTAGTAGAGCTGGGCCATAGATACAGTCACAGTATGAGAGCTTTAAAAATATTAAAGAATTACATAAACTGATTTTTAGAGATGAATCCATGATGGCACGATGGGGATAAAGTTGCTTTAAGGTATTATACGATAATCGACACAGATTGTTTACATGCTTGGTAAATCTTAGCTCCTCATCAAACCAAAGTCCCAGATTATTACACTCATTGGTAAAATTTAAAGAAATATCTCCTAATTTTAAATTCAATTCCATTTTCGCCATAATATGTTTATTTTTAGGACCAAAAATTATGACTTTAGATTTGTCAGGATTTAGCTTCAATCTATGAGCAGCAGAGACATTTAACAATGAGTTTAAGTCGTAATTAATACAATCATTAAAAGCAGCTAAGTCCGTAACACGACAATTGAGATACACTTGGGTATCATCAGCGTAATGATGCACAGAACATTTATTCAAAAATGTATAAAAATCCGCTATATAAATAGAGAACAGCAAGGGCCCTAAAATGGACCACTGAGGAACCCCATGAGTCACTGGCAAGACGTCAGACACATTAGAGTTTATGATTACTTGCTGTGTTCTGCCAGACAAATAACTAAAAATGTAGGAGGCAGCACTATTGTCAAAGCCAAAGTACATTAACTTTTTACAAATGATAGAGTGGTCCAATGTGTCGAACGCCTTGCTATAATCTAAAAGAATCAAGGACGTAATTAAACCATTATCAGTGACGTTATAAATTTCATCTGAAATATGTGCTAATGCAGTAGTGGTACTGTGCTGAGGCCTAAAGCCGGACTGAAAGGAAGGGATAATATCATTATCAAAAATAAACTGCGACATTTGGTTTTCATAACCATTTCGAGAACTTTGGAGATAGTAGGCAAGATACTAATAGGCCGAAGATGATTTAAATCGGTAGCATTAGGTATTTTCGGCAACGGAATAACATTAGCATTTTTCCAACATCTGGGAAAAGTCTGCGTTAAAATGGATGTATTAATTATATAAGTAAGGTAATTTAATAAATGTTCTGCAACCAATTTGAGCATGATAACAGAGATATAGTCAGAACCAGCTGATTGAGATTTGATCAAATTAATGTACTTACTAATATCATTGGTGGTCACAGTATGAAAATAAAATTTATCAATATTTTTAAATGGAACATAATTGTTATATTTATTAAGCAATTTAGCTTGTTCATGAGAGGATGAAATTGGCATGACATTATTAAAATAAGTATTTATTACATTGGGATCATTTAAGGACCCAAAATAAATACGACTTTTTTTCCCTACGGATAGCCTCAGTGACATAATTTCTAAGATCTTTATAACAGGACCAATCTCTACCTAAGCGAAACTTTTTGTATTTATGATAAGCCTTATCTCTTAACTTAATCATCTCCTTAATGGTGTCGGTGAGCCATGGGGCACGTCTTTTAGTCACTCTAACGGTACGCAAATAGCTTCATTATTCATGCTTGTCAAAAAGTTCAAGTAAATTAGAATTAAAATAATCAAGCATGGCATCTACACTCTGAAGACTGTAAATATGATTCCAATTTATAATAGACAAATCTTGATGAAATAAATGATCATCGAAGTATTTAAAATCTCTATACGTAAAAAACCGTATGGGATTGTTACGCTTACTAAAATTCGTTGAACATGGAACAATAGAATGATCAGATATCCCTCCAGAGTGAGTTACCTTGGAAGATATTACTAAATTTACATTAGATGTTAGCAAGATATCAAGTAAAGTTTGTGAATTCGCATTGACCCGTGTTAATCTCAAAAAGGTAAATACATATTAATAAGGACTAATATTTATTCTTTTAGCCTAAAACGGATTTAAACGGATGCAAACTAACCCCCATGTTCACCCCAAAAATAATATTTCCGTGAACCCGAGTTCTAATCAATATTTTGGAATTAAACAAAATGGAAATTACTTCTTATTAAAAAAAAAAACATTAATGGGTTTATGTAATGCGTCAGTTGAATGAACAGTATGACGATATTCCACCAAATAGAGATACGCTCTAGGAACGTATTCAAAATATTTGGAACGCTATAGACGTGAATAATTATATACTATGCCTTGTTACATCTATGCCAAACAGATTACAAGCCGTTACTGATACAAATGGTGGTTGGACATATTATTAGACTGTTCTGTTTTTTCATTGTTTATAAAATGATGTCAAAATAAGTAAATAAGTTCATAACATTATGGGCCCGGAAATGCTTCCTTTCTGATAGATGTAAAATTTTAAAAAATCCTGTTTTTCTGAATATTTCGAAAACGATTTAAGCTATTACACTGAGCTTTTGTGTATAGTACAGTGGCAGTGTAATATGTTAAATCGTTTTCGAGATATTTAGAAAAAAACGGATTTTAAATTTCTTTCGACATCTATCTCAGAAAGGAAACATTTCCGGACCCATAATGTCAAGAACTTATTTACTTATTTTCACATCCAGAACACGTCCTTAAAATATTTCCCTTTCCTTCCGAAACTGTATAAGTTATAATAAAACTGTAGTTTATAATATTTTTTTATTTTGTTGTCTTCATGACCTACCTACCTACTTTCTACAGAATGTAACACAAATTCTTATTTCAAAATATTAATTTTCTCAGGGAAGAAAAATAATGTGGCAAGACAAAATAATTTCAAAACCTGTATACTCTTCTCTTTTTATAATGCATATACTTCAGGCTTGCAATTTTTTGTGTCGTTACACACGTGCCTACACAAAAAAAATATGACACGCCCCTAATTATTGATGCCACCCAAAATTCCTATTAATAGTCCACCGGCTTGCTCCTTTAAAAGTAGTATGCCTTTTAGGTTGGAAACCTTTATCTTGCGTTGAATGTGCATAAGGAATTGGGCTTATTTTATGATTAAAAATTCATGTAAACATAGGTCCGCAAACGCTTCGTTACCGATCTACAGGGTGTTGAAGGTTTTTTTTTGTTTTTTTCTCTATTGTTCCTACAATTTTTGAGACATTTAGATCAAATTTGGAATATAAGTTAAGCTGTAGGGCTTACATCATTGTTGTAAGATTCTACTGGGTGATATTTTTTCGGGAGTTATATGCCCCTTTTTCTTCCTCTGAACTTTTGTGCGGTGCGCCGCTGGTAATTTCTAAAATATAAGTTGAATTTTCTGTTTTGTTAAGAAACTTTTTGGGCTGTTATTGTTTTTTCATATGTGCGACCGTTCGAAATCGAAATAAATTTTTTTATTATAATTACCTACCTGTTTCTGTAGATGAGTCAATTTACTCCTGCTAAACAAAATTCCAACCATATGTTCCCTCAAATTGTTACTTTCTTCAATTGATTCGATACTTTTCTGTAATGATAAATTATCTTCCTCGGAATTATGTAAACTCTGACAGTTTTCACCTTGAAGTAATTTACCAAATACTTGAGATGTTATAAGTCGAAACACTCTTAAAGTTTCAGCTTCACAGTTCTTTTGTTGTAATGTTAAATAATTATACTGTTTTCCAACTTGAAGAGATTCTCCATCTATATTTCCAAGAACTCTGATTTGCCTGACTCTAATAGAATTATCGGGACCTCTTAACTCCAATCTGATAATGTTATTATAGGATTCTAAAAATCAGTTAACCTTTACAAATACCTACATTTGATAGAACATTTTACGTGTCAGATCTTAGCAAAAATGTAACCACACCTAAATTAGTTTAGTTAATTTTTATTTTAATGTAGGTAGAGATAGGTAGAGGGAAGTGTAATATCGATAGAGAGTAAAATTCTAGAACACATTTTGATTAAATATACAAGGTACAATAGAAAAATTGACGGTCTGAAGTTAAGCAAATTCGACAATAAATTTTCACAGCGCTGTCTAAAATTAAACAGTTTTTAAAGTAATTGTAATAAATGATAGGCATCCCACTATCTCCCTCCCAAATATCAGTACTTCGGCTTGCAAGATGTAAAAAATAGACAATTTTGAAATAGGCTATCGAAAAGCAACTTTTTCTGAAATAATTGAAATATCTCGAATACCATTAGATAGATGTAGGGAAGCTCGATAAAAGTTCCCCTAAAATTACGCGTAGAATCCAAATATGCAAAAATATACAGACTACAGTAGAATCTCTACAATCCGGCACTTCACTACACCGGCACGTCCAGTAATCCGGCGTTATTTTTTCCGAGTTTCTTTACTATCCTTGAAGAATACAGTTTATACAGTTATAGTTTAGTTGAAAGATTATTTTACAGAAACACAAAAACATTCCAATATACATATATATGCATACACAACTGTAATATATATGTATCTATGTATCAATCTCTTTGTTAATAAACAATTAAAAGTAACGTTTTTTAATTTAATACTATTTACATATACATTTTCCATTAATCCGAATTTTCCAGTACTCCGGCACTCTTAGGTTTTTAATGGTGCCGGATTAGTGAGATTGTACTATATTCTATTTAAAATAAAGAAGTAATTGACGACATCTTTTATAACCAAAAGTGCTACCACAATGGCATTTAGAGAGTACCCCGAAAACCCCAAAGCCTAAATTTAAGTAATTAAAATCGAGGTAGTTTCTGAAATATTCTAATGGGTCGTCACCATAAGACAGCCTGTATACATGGTGTCACCTAACGAATGATACATACCTCAAGGGTATAATCTAGAAACTAAATGGTGTCGATTTAACCAAACTTGCTTAAACGAAAAATGTCGTAGAAAAAAGTTACAGGGTGTTAAACGTTTCTTTTTTAATTCTTGTTTTCTCCTTAACTCAGAACCCAGTTAAACGATTTGAGCAAAATTTGCTGTTGCTTAGTTTCTCTTCATGAGTATGCACTGATTATGTTCCTATTAGGTTAAATCATACAGGACGTCCATTTTACTACAACCCTCTGTAACTTTTTTGTACGTTTAAATGTTTACACGCAACTATCAGAAATAGGTAGAGACTTTTATTCTACACAAAAAAATATAGGCTACCTATCAAAAATCGAAATTATGCGCGGTTATGAAGTTATTACAGAAAATATTTATTAACACATAGGTACCCCATATATTTTGAAAATATGTAATACATATCCATAATAAACATAATAAATAACATAATTAATAACATAATAAATGTAGTAATAAAAAGGTAGGCGGTAAGGTAGGTAGGTGGTAGTAATAAAAAGTTTACTAATTTATAATAAATGTTCTGCGTGTCCCACATTCTCTTCGACACATTTGCTTAAATGTTTTATGAAACTATTGGGAATAGGAAACTAATTATACGTTCCTCTAACTTGTCGTAAGGCGTCTTTTATTATATCCCAAAGTTCTTTTCCCGTATTAGGTGTTACAGTTATAAACAATTCCTTTCAAATAATTCCAAACGTAAAAGTCTAACGGATTAAAACCCAAACAGCGAGAGGGCCAACGAAATGCTTGCTTTAAATGATCTCTCACCAAATGGGGTGTAAGGAGCAGGAGCACCACCGTGCATGAACCACATTTGTCGTCAATATTAGGTAATGCGTACTTCTTTGAGAGAAAGTTCTTGCCGAAGAAATTCCAAATAATTTTGGCCGTTCAACCTTGCAATTAAAGTGATAAGCTCCAAAATAAATTTTCTTATAATACCGCACCAAACGTTAACTGAAAATTCGTGTTGGAAGTGATGCTCTTTTAATGCGTGTAGATTCTTCACTCCACACGTGAGAGTTTTTTCAATTAAAAACACCTCTACGTGTAAAAACAGTTTTATCTGTAAAGGCAATTCTCCCAAGAAATGTGTGATCCCTTTATGTAACTGGAGAAATCCTTCGCAAAATGTTGATCTTAGTGGGCGGTCTGGATCAAGCAAATTTTGTACAGGGTTAAAATGGAAACATTGTACCTGCTGCGTGTGGAGTACAGTTGAAACGATTTTGCGGCCAACTCCTGCGACTGCTGACAAACGACGAATACTAACTTCGGGATTTTCTTCTACTCTTTCTAGAATTTGTTCTTCGTTTCTTCTTCTTTGAACGTACGAGTACCTTCCATTTCGTGAATTAAACCGAAAGTTTCCAGTTTCTAGTTTCTCCTAATATGGTGTATTCACCATATTAGGAGAAACTGGAAACTAGGAAACTGAAACTGTGCTTCTTTATTAAGAAGCAAACCATGTATGAGAAGGCTGTCTGCGATTCGAATCAAGTTCTTCATAATATGTTCTCTTAGCAGCATATCCACTAAAATGTTCCTGTAGCGGGTGATTCTTTTATCATGGGAAATGAGTTTTTCTCGTAAACGGCTGCAGCAAATTGAGTTCTGTAAAAAGTATTTTATTTGGGCTGATTGATGCTTGAAATTGCGATGGATATGAAAGTTATAATTAAGCGACGCTGGGCGTCGCGACGCTTCAAACATTTTTTTGTCAGAAGCATACCATTTTTATTTCAGAAATTGGAAGATCTATTGAATAGAAACACTTTTTCCAAATACCATTTTTTTTCATCTAAAACCATTACAAAATTACAGACCAGTTTTTACGTGTTAAATTGGTCGATTGCCATGCAAAGAATGTATGGTTTTTTAAATTTCACTAAAGCAGGCAGGCTAACTTTTATGCTGATATTGACCACAAATATAATTTAGGATTTAGTCTTTTTTGATAATTCGTAAATTCATTAGACGAGGCATTTTCAGAAAAAAACTTTTGCAAAATACTAACTTGACAGTGACTATCGAAATTGCCATCTTGTTATACGAGTAGATACGTAGTTATTTCCAAAAAATATGGGGTATGTGTTAATAAATATTTTCTGTAATATCTTCATAACCGAGCATAATTTCGACTTTTGATAGGTATACATTTTTTGTGTTGAATAAAATTCTCTACCTATTTCTGATAGTTGCGTGTAAAAATTTAAACGTACAAAAAAGTTATAGAAGAATATTCCCAAAGGGTTGTAGTAAAATGAACACCCTGTATGATTTAACTTAATACGAATATGATCGCTGCATACTTCATGAAGAGAAACTAAGCAACAGCGAATTTTGTTCAAATCGGTTCTGAGTTAAGGAGAAAACAAGAATTAAAAAAGAAACTTTTAACACCCTGTAACTTTTTTTACGGCATTATTCGTTTAAGTAACTTTGGTTAAATCCACCATTTGGGTTCTAGATTATACCCTTGAAGTATGTATCATTCGTTAGGTGACACCCTGTATACCCATGTTGGTTATAAATTTCTAAATTTGTATTTTAAAATGAAGTGCTGAACACAAAATTTATAGAGGGTAATAAGTTTTCTAAAGTGGTATGATGCTTCTGCTCCTAGTTTCTCATTATTATTTTTAGCCTAGTCGGTGGAGACCACAGAAACAAGTAACTAGCAATATGGCTAGCTTTTTTTCTATAAGCACTTCAACGTACGCAGATTAATATAAGAAAAACTTCACTGGTTTATCGATTTTCCAAACTCCAAAAAAATTTTGAAAAACGATTTTTGAAATACTTTAATATTTTGGACTGAAATGAATATGGAGAAAAATAAAAAATGCCATCTTATAGGGGAAGAATAGGCCTATTTTCAAGTAGGAAGTCTAAACTTTTTAATGGTATGTTGGTAATGGTATTTTTTAAAATGTTGGGGGAATTACGCAGATTAAGAATCTCTAAGCACAAATTCATTTGGTTACGAATGTTTCTCACTTTTAATGATTTTTTGTATAATATAAGAAAATAGTAATTTTTCTGGTTCCCGGTGTAAATCTCCTTTGATAGTTTAATATAAAATTTGATACTGTTACGATATGAAGACGAATATTCAAAGAGTAAAATATAAATATGTGAAAACGATGATTCTGTGTAATTTTGTAATATTTTTTTTCCTATGACTTTGTAATGTAAATATGTATCTAATTTTGTAATAAAAATATGTATATATTTATTTATTTACTACTTTGAGAATATTTGAAAATCTAAGAAAAAAAAATTGGAAATTTGTTTTCCAAAATTAATTTTGAAAATTTTTTGAAATTTTTAATTTTTTTTATTTTTTATTTTTTTGCATTGAATTAAGGTCGAATCTTGATCCGAGTCCAAAATATTAAAGAATTTCCAAAATCTAAATGATTTTCAAAATTTTTTTGGACTTTGGGAAATTGATAGACCAGTGAACTTTTTCTTATATTAATCTGTGTACTTTGAAGAACTTATATATAAAAAATCAGCCATATTGCTAATTACCTGTGCTTTTGGTGCTAAATTAATTGTACCGACTGGGCTATTTGATGACCATTACGATGTCGGATTACTGATCTCAAACGACAACTTTCATTACCAATTATGTCGGATTTAATGAAGATCACCTCTTAAACGTTTGTATTCCATGATGTCAAATATACAGGGTGATTCAGTCATAATGTCATTAATTCTAATCACGTATTCGGAAAACTTAATAAAGACTGAAAATCGGGAAAAAAAATTTTTTACTCGACTTTTAAAAATGAAGGAAATCAACCCATAACTCCCGCTAAGAAGGCGGCCCTGCCAGATGCCCGGATGCTCGGAAAATTTTGTAACGTAATGTCACGAACAAATCGTCAGCTGAAGCGAACAGCGTTGCCAAGTTCACATCATAAACTGTGTTCACATTTAATTAATCTGCTTTAGAACGGATACATATGTATGAAACCAATAAAATGCAAGTAAATAAAGGATCATGCTGCATTTTATTATAACTAATTTTAATAATTTAGTGCAAAATGTTTTAACAAGCCTGACTTCTCGAAGTCAACTTTCGTTAAAAGAAAATAAATAAAGCAGAGGTTTGTAGGCACACTGTACTTTATCAAATAAAAAAAGTCGGCACACTAAATACCCGAATATACAAAATACACTACACACGGTTACAAAACCATTACTTAACAATTTAAAGCGTTTATTCAAATCTACCACCCTCCATATCTCCCGCATTTTTCCCGCAAAGGAGTTAACATAACACATTTTCAAAAAGTTCAAGCTTTAGAAGCAGCTGATTTCCCCAATCGTCTTGAATTTTGCAATTGGTTCCTAAGTGCAGCAGAACTTTATTAACAAAGTGCTCTGGACGGATGAATGCTGTTTTACTCGTGATGGTATTTTAAACAGGTAAAATACATAAGTATTGCTTTCTCAAAAACAATAAGTGCCTACCTAAATTACACCAAAGTTTAGATTTACACTAAAGTTTACATTTATTATGTAAACTTTGGTTATACGTAACTGCATATTGAATAATAAACTGAAATACTAAAACTGTGTATTATTTAACATAATAAATTATAAAACGTGAAAACGTTAATAATATTAAAAATGATAAATTGTAATAACCGTACATTCGAAATCAATCATCCCTATTCATTGATGACGATTTTCCTTTGATAAAAGACCGACAACTTTTTGCTCTACTTTGCATGGAGTACGATCCTACTAAAGTGCACACGTGCAAATTAGAAGGTTATTGACCGCGACACAGGTTGACCTAGGTCGGAAATACGTACCGAGTTATTTATGTTTTCGTCCGATTATATTTTTATCTTCTATTACTTAGTCAATATTTAAATACTACATACATTTCACCCTCTCTTTATAATTTATCTAGTGAGTGTTGGTTTTTTATGTCATTATTTCTGTAATGAAATTGAAATGGTTATGAAATGAAATTTAAATTATTTGCACTCTTGGGGTTTTGTAATTTCAATATTAAATTTTATTTAAAGTGAAACAGAGCTAATTTCTTTGCAGCCATAATAGTCACATTTGGTCAGATGAAAACCCGCACACTACTCATCGGTTTAGCTTTTAGAGGAGGTTGGGTGTTAATGTATGGACAGGAGTATATGGCGATCGTTTAATTGGGCCGCAATTTCTACCTGTACATCTGAATGGGCCGCGTTACTTTCAATTTTTAGTAGAAGGCTTACAGCAAATTAAAAAATTATCACTATGATGTTAATAAAAAAATATTTTTGGCATGTCATGCTCAGACCTCCTCGAAGTTCTTGCTGGGCAACAATAACAATTTAATATGTTGATTGCATAATTATAAAAAAATAATTTATAGCATTTTAAATTATTATTGGCTGACGTGAGCAAACCGTTTATTTATTGTCTTTATATGTGCGAAAATATATAAATATGGCAACATTGCATCTAGGTCGCTTTGTTCATATCGTAGCCGGCTGACGTCAGCCGGTCAGTAACAGCCTGAAAAGGGGGTTAAATAATGATTTGAAAATATTTTTTTTCAGGTTAAATATGCATTTAATTTTTTTTTTAATCACGCCATCGTATTATACTCATTTTTCTCTATCTGCTCTTAAAATTAATGACATTATGACTGAATCACCCTGTATACTGGAAAGTTTGTCGTTATAAGAAAGATGAGAAATCTCAAAAATGTATTTTGGTAAATAACGTAGTATACCCGTTTCACAGCTTTATCTTCATTCATCCAATAAGATGTATTGATTATTGAAATCGAAACGTTTTAGTTGAATTGCTACGGTTGCCCACTCATGGACATGGTAGTATATTAAAAAAAAACAAAAAGGGGCGAGACTGCTAGTTATATATAGCCTTTTTATTTGTGACTGATCGGTTGCAAAGTTAGCAGAGAGTCCGGCAGCTCAGTGAGATCGGGAGTGGAGGTGCAGTCTCTATCTCTGCTGGTGCATCAAGGCTACGATAACTAAACGAAAATTATAAAATAACGAAAGAGTATAGTAACTTTAAGATTTATTGTATTGAAAAGGAAAAAAAAATCAATTAACTATGACTAATAACTGCTTTGATTGGTCAAACTATGATTATAATAAGAATAGGCAATAGGGCGTGGCTCTAGAGCCAAAACGGTTACAGAATCATACCAGTACGTCCCCGTTTGTGTTACAAACCAATGGTATATATTTTGGTACAATTAATATGAGGAATAAAAAGGCCCCCCGTAGTATATACTATGAGGTTTACAGGCGTATAAACGTTAAATATAAAGTAATATTAAATGGCAATAAATTATTTGAGGGCTTCTTTCAATAAAATGTTAAACCATTTAAGGGCGTGGCTCCGCCGGGTAAATCTTGGAACAACTAACGGGTAACGTAAAATAATATAAATTATAAATATGACGTTATCGTCCGGTGGTATAAGGATCCTGGGTGATAAGCAGTCCTCTACGGAGTGACCACGTGCTAATTTTGGGGTTGCGGCTGGTGCTTCGTTTCCGCGATCTACGATGTTCTAACTGGGTGTTATCAAATTATTGGGGCTCCACGATGTACTATGTAAGTCGGTCCCAGAATGGACGACCATAGAAAATCACAAAGAAAAAGGCCTGAGATGTTGTGCGGCCTTTCTTATAAGTCCTCTTGCACTTCATACCAAAAATGCAGACACTAATCTGCGTTCTAGCCTAGCTACAACGACAATAACAAGTGGTCGCAGTGCAACGGATTATTTAATTAATTAACTGGGTTAGATCCGCAATTTTGCGTTTTGACTGCTTTCTTTCAAGCCTAAATACCAAGTCCCTCTTTAATTTTATTTCAAGCCGCAAAAACTTATCGTCTTTTTGCCCATACTCGGCTGTGATAGAATTATAAAGCCGTTCATTTCTAGCTGGAGCGAAATTATTGAGATAATAATATTTATTGATCTTTTTCTTTCTTATTATCAATGAAGTAATGTTAAGTATAAATAATTATAATTGAAATAGTTATGTAGGTATTTTGTGGAACCGAATCGTCCAGATCCTGCCGCAATAAAATAAATTCGGCATTTTACAGGGTGACAAAATAAACCCGTAACAACCCCTCCCCCCCTTTTCCCAGAAAATCGTTTCCTTCTCCAAAAAAATAAAAATAAGGGTGACCAATCTCGCAGCATAGCTGTGACATGTAAAATGATAAAAGAATATCTAATCTTCTGGAGGGTGTGCTTTAATATCTTTGGCATGCCAAACACCACGACGTCGACCGGTATCATCAGCTAATTCATACGACCACGGAGATAAGACTTTTACTATAGTATAAGGGCCGTCGAACTTTGAACTTAGTTTTGAAGTTAGTCCCTTGCTGGCATCGGAAAGGGCGTAGTTTCTTTTCCAGACACGCTGATGTAATAGGAATCGTTCGTCTCTGCGACGTAAGTTATAATACTTCCGACTTCTTTCAAAGGCTTGTTTCAGTCTCCTAGAGACATCCTGAAAAACTTCTTTCACAGCGTCGGAACGATCCAACGCGTTGAATTCTTCGGGATTATCAGCTCGAGGATGGATTTCTTCTGCTCCTGATAAACGGATTTCTCGAGCAAACATTATAAAGTTCGGAGTCACCTGGGTAGTCTCATGGCGAGAACATCGAAGGGCACACGCTACTTGAGCAAGATACTTATCCCAGGCACGATGGATATCACCAACGTATGAAGTGAGGACTGTTTTCACTACCCGGTGGACTCTCTCCACTGGATTGGCTTGGGCATGATAATTCGCAATATGGCCAGGTGTGATTGAATATTTCTCGAGTAGTTTAATGAAGTGATTGGATCTAAATTGGACGCCATTATCCATAATTACCTTTGTTGGAGCTCCAAAGAGTAAAATAACATTTTCCTCGAAGATCTTTGTCACATTGACAGCAGTTGCAGTTCGAAGTGGAAATAAAAGGACGAATTTACTAAAAATGTCAGATACAGCCGAAGATCCTACAGTAGGGCTTGGCGAAATAGCGGGAATTACCGAAGGAGGTTGAGAGGTCGATGGTTGAGGCTCCGGTATTTCTTCAATGGCATTCACCGAGGTGGCCGGATGATTAGGAGGTCGTCTATATGCTAATTCCGGCTCCAGTAAACTTCTGTGGTTGCTAGGTGGTGGTGTAAACTTTTGTAGTCTCATATCAGTCTCTTCTATGACTCTACTGAGACGAACTAGCTCGGAGATAGAATAAATGGAATGAGTTGCTAATTGCCTTTGGATGTAAGGTAGTAAGTTTCGTTGGATAAGATCCAATCTAGTTTCTTGGGAAGGGTGATGTGACAATTTCCGGAATAAGTTTTCCATGACAGAAACAAAGTTGACAACCTTCTCTTGAGCTCCTTGGGTCCTGTTTCGGATTTCGTCCCATAGCAGGTACTCATAGTCATGAGGTCGAAATGCATCCCGAAGCTGCCTAGTTAATTCATCCCATCTTTGAAAGGATCCTGTTCGGTACCAGAACGGGCCCTTAAATTATCCAATGGAATGGAAGCATCAAGTCCACCAATATTCCCAGGATGACATCTACTCTCCCTTGGTCCCGAAGATCTACGAACTGGGGAGACAACATCATCAAACCGAACGTGTGGTTCCGTGACTGCACCAGTACCATCCGTCGAAGGAACTACTAGACAAATATTATCCAAACCAGACCGGGGATGGTATGTCCTACTCGAATGCGGGGGTTGCTGTTGTACCATATCATTCGACAGTAACTCTTCTCTTCGACAATGTGACCCTTCATTCCTAAAATCAGAGACATCAACCAAGTCATACGAAACTCCTGCAGCTACATTTGGAGGTTGGACTATCTCTGGTATAAGACAAATGTCCTGATCCAACAGCGAACGTTGCGGGATTTTCCCTATAGTTGAAGCACCTCCTTGCACTTCAGATTGACTAGTAGATAACCCTTCATAAACCAAGTTGAGATTACGTCGTGCCTGCAGATCAGACCTTAACTTCATCTGATGTTCGTCCTGACTAGAAACTCTAGCCAATCTCGAAGAGACGTGCAACAGACGAGAATAAAGTCATTTTGCCTATTATTATCATTAAAGTTAATAATAGCTAAATTTAATTAGTAGATATAATAGGCCGGTTCTGGACCAGGAAGCGACGTGACAAGGTCACCTGGGGTCAAGGTCATGTCAAGGCCACCTGAGGTCAAGGTCACCTAGGGTCAAGATCGCCTGGGGGTCAAGGTCGCCTGGGGGTCAATGTCGCCTAGGGCCAAGGTCACCTGGGGTCAAGGTCATGTCAAGGTCACCTGGGGTCAAGGTCTTGTCAAGGTCGCCTAGGGTCAAGGTCACCTGGGGTCAAAGTCACATGGTCAGTGTCCATTGCTCCTTCAACGGCTTCTTGTAGGCATTGTCGTTGTGCAAGAGATGCGTGGGTGTTGGCATGCAAGAAGTGTCATGGCGGCATGGAAGTGACGTCACATGGCCAGTTGGTGGTAAATTTCAAATTCAATCCCGATAAGGGGAGGTCAATGACCTTCAAACAGCATTGCGTCATTCTTATCTGGTATTGACAGCATGCGATACGGTCGAAGTCAAGTTTCTACAAGTTCACTCCTGTTTGCTACAGGTTCAGACCTGTTTTCTACTGGTTCAGACTTGTTTTCTACAGATTCTAACCTGTTTTCTGCTGGTTCAGACCTGTTTTTTCCTGCCCCAGACCTGTTTTTTAACATAAACTGTAACCTGATATGACTAGTGTAAGTTGTTATTAGCCTTTTGGAATGCAGGAAGTTACCAAGGTTATCAAAAAATAAAAGACATGTTACTTAACATTTTAATTTATTACTTATATCAAACAGTACATTAGTTTGATAAAAGTAAAGATATTCACGAAGGGCATTACTTAATATACAATCATTAGATATATCACAAAAAGAACTTTCACAAATTTCGCTTATATTTAGAGAATTTTTTTTAGACTTTATCCAATCATTTACAATATCTAATATATTATAATGTCGTATTCCACCCTTCGAGCGAGCTTCAAGATTTCAGAACACCCCGTATATTCATAGAAGCCATAATCTTGTACCTACGAATATGCCGGAGACCGCTGAATTGGAAAGGAGGCGAAACAATTAAATTTACCTACCTTTCCAATCCAAACCAAAAACCCGCCACGGTTGCAAAATCAATCGCCGTCAGCCGGGCAAAATGAAAAAGCCTCTATAAGAGTCTTCAGACATCGATCCTCCCGACGATAGCGCTTCCAGAGCGATGTTTCCAATGTCACCCACATCGCGACCGATCTCGCCTGGGTCCGCCATCCCAGCGCGCAGTGACCACTGCCGCTGCTCTCGCAACCTGCAGTGGAACCCCGGGACGCTTCACGACGACATTTAGAAACAATCATCAGAAATTTCACCACACTTTTGAATTGGTCAAGGACGCTATCGCCAATAACTCCAAAAGTTATTGAGCGATCGGTGTCAAAATTTAATGCAGCACTTCTCAAGTCACTGACATTATCTTACTAAATTTTCGTCCGAATCGGATGAGCCAAAACGCAGTTATACGAGGCTTCCGTCGAGGCCGCCATTCCTCGACGTGATATTAATAGTGCCTTGCAACCACTACTCGCTTCACGAGAAATACCACCCGAGGTAGCCTAGCCTGAGGTGAAGACCCTGTTCGATAGCCCTCTGCATCGAAACAGAGGTACATTTCCAAGATCCATTTGAGACCTGCAATACCGTCCGAGACTAACCACCTCCGACGAAGATCCTGTGCGATAGCCATTCGCATCGACACAGCGATACTCCAGGCTCTTCTTCCGCCAACGCTATATCGATGCTCCGTGAAGAGTCTGAGGGACCGAAGGCACGGCGCAGCCACAGCGCCGTATGCGTTGAGGTCCGCTGTTACACGGGTTATTGACACCACCTCGACCACCCCTCACAACGCACTCGCGGATCCGAGTAGCACCCAAGAGTTACCACGAAGTGGGTCACCCACAGATACTCGGGACGAAGTTCAACCTAGGTACCAACTGGTAGGGTCCGGGGAATCCCATGAGTCCAAACACGGTTCACGGTCTGGCCCCGATAGAGGCCTACCTCCGATATCGGGTGTTTCGGAACGTGAGTTAGCCGTCGGTGACGACGCTACAGTTCATTCAGCTTTTTTACGAAGTGGTATCCAGCGGGAGCAATGCGCATCGCGTTCGGGTGCCATAGTAAGCGAAAACCCCTTAGCCGACTACGTCATAGGTGACGAAGCCGGCCTTTTTTATCAAAACAATACTTGTACGTCGCCCGTCCATTCTCATGATTTCCCCCGAACATACGATCATCGCCTAAGTGGTCCATATCAAGAAAGTCTAACCCGACACGACGCTCAACGCGGAGCTCGACCTTCTTCGTCGAGATCTCCCCCGCGAGCTCGTGTCCTAGACACCACGTCTGTAGGTCATATCCACCACAGATTCCAATCGTCAGAGAATATAGTGCGACCGGGCGTCGATAGCGACGATCCCCGTGAACTCCGTGCGTTCCTGCCGCGGAACCCGGTCAAGGGAACTAACATCCCAGATCACAGGTTGCGACATGGTTTCCAACGTGGAGCTCGGTTAGAACTCCCGATGTCTCCACTGAGGACCCATGCCGACCAAACACAGCATTCAGATCATATTCCGCGCCATGGCGCTCGGCGTGGGGCGAGCCCATGTTGCTAATTCCCCGCACAATTCTCAAACATTAGGCACAAACAGTCATAATATCACGACTTGGCGCCCAACGTGGAGCTCGACTCGAACTTCCGAGGTCTCCACCGAGGGCCCATGCCGTCGTTACCGATCCCATCGATCATATTCCTCGACATGGCGCCCAACGTGGGGCTCGAATCGAACTTCCGATGTCTCCACCGAGAGCCCATGTCGATGAAACACTACGCGAAGATCATATTCCACGACAATAATAGTGCATACAAAATTCCAGCGAATTTAGCATAGTTATTCTATGTGACAGCACACAAGTATCGAGATTTAACAGTTCTTCAACATCTTGAAGGAAAAGATCGATGCACATGTTGTATTTTATGAACTGCACCATTTTCATATTTTCATAGACTGCTTGGGTGACTGTTGTGTAATCTCCACAACGATGAGTCAGAGGTTTATACTCACCAGGCCAGCCTTGCAGGGGTGTTTGGAAGAAATCTTTTTTCAAACGTTCCAGTAGCTCCAAGAGAGTATGCCATTCGTAGGTAGAAAATGATAATTTATTGCCATTACCATTCCTTATAATTATTGCAGGACTGAAGGATCTAGCTGGACTTAATCCACACTGTATTTTAATGTTGACATTTGATATTAGTGGAAAAACATTATTAAGCAAGTATATCTGCTCCCACCGTGCGTCTTCTTCATATTTAGCCAGAATATCATCGAGAGGCTTACTATAATCGTAATTTTCTTCATCACTTAAATTAGTGGAAACTTCACTCAATTTACATATAACCTGCTCGTTCGATGAAATAACTCTGACTAAATAACGTTGGTGTTCTCGATCCAGCTATTATGTTTCTTATCATTGTAAAAACTAATAATTTATTTCCTTTATACAGTTTTTATATTTTACAGTGTTAACAAAAATTGCAACTTGATAGTCTATTTGCTTTAATACTGCCACGCTAGCATAATCTGTAATCTGATATATTATTTCCTTTAACAGCATTGCGTCATTCTTATCCGATATTGCATCATTCGAGGTTAATGACCTCCAAACAGTATTGCATCATTCTTATCTGGTATTGCATCATTCGAGGTCAAGTTTCTACAGGTCCAGACTTGTTTTCTACTGGTTTAGACCTGTGTTTTAGCATAAACTTTAACCTGATATTCCTGTTATTTCCTTTAACAGCATTGCATCATTCTTATCCGGTATTGCGTGACCAAGGTCACGGCAAGGTCATCGACCTCTGGTCGTCTGGGGTCAAGGTCGTGACCTCTGGTCGTCAGGGAACAAGGTCATGACCTCTGGTCGTCTGGGAACAAGGTCACGTCAAGGTCATGACCTCTGGTCGTCTGGGGGCAAGGTCATGTCAAGGTCATCGACCTCTGGTCGTCTGGGGACAAGGTCACGTCCAGGTCATGTCAAGGTCATGACCTCGGGTCGTCTGGTGACAAGGTCACGTCAAGGTCATGTCCTCTGGTCGTCTGGGGACAAGGTCACCTCAATTTAAGACTTGTTCTCTACTGGTTCAGACCTGTTTTCTACAGGTTCAGACTTGCATTTTAGTATAAACTGTAACCTGATATATTATTTTCTTTATAATTGTTAGTGTTAGCAAAAATTTTAGCCTAATATGTGGGCTTGCTAGTAAACCTAGCATGAGTCTCTTTAGCTCAGTGGCAGAGCACTGGTCTTGGAAACCGGAGGTCGTGAGTTCAAATCTCGCAGGAGGCAATTACATTTCTATCAAAAATGTTAGTTGTGGGATTCGAACCCACGCTCCGTTTGGGAACCAAAGCTTAAACAAGGCGCCTTAACCACTCGGCCAACCTGACTCGATAGGTATATGAAAAAGAAACGTGAAAAACAAAATTTTTTATATCTATTTATTGGCATAAGGTAGGTGTAATACATCATATCATATTCGAACTGTTGCTGAAAGTTCTTTATAACATAAAGTACAAAATTTTATATGCATTCCACAAATCCAGCAGACTTCCACATCGGCGCAAGGTAGAAAAATAACGTTTCGTTCTCGCTTTCGACATATTCGGCAAACCTTTTCAGGCGGTCCCCAGCATTCGTCCTCAGGAACGGAATTTGGCATTACTTCGATTGGTTTCCTACCAGACATTACGCTCTCTTTAAAAGCACGATACCCGTGACGGTTACCCATGGATACCCGTGACGGTTACCCATGGATACCCGTGACGGTTACCCATGGATATACCCATGGATACCCGTGACAGTTACCTATGGATACCCGTGACGGTTACCCATGAATACCCGACGGTTGCCCATGGATACCCGTGACGGTTACTCATGGATACCCGTGAGTTACCCATGGATACCCGTGGCGGTTACCCATGGATACCCGTGACGGTTACCCATGGATACCCGTGAAGGTTACCCATAGATACCCGTGACGCTTACCCATGGATACCCGACGGTTACCCATGGATACCCGTGACGGTTACCCATTGGTACCCGTGACGGTTACCCATGGATACCTCTGACGGTTACCCTTGGATACCCGTGACGGTTACCCATGGATACCCGTGAAGGTTACCCATGGATACCCGACAGTTACCCATGGATACTCGTGACGGTTACCCATGGATACCCGTGAGGGTTACCCATGGATACCCGTGACAGTTACCCATGGATACCCAACGGTTATCCATGGATACCCGTGACGGTTACCCATGGATACCCGTGACGGTTACCCATGGATACCCGTGACAGTTACCCATGGATACCCAACGGTTATCCATGGATACCCGTGACGGTTACCCATGGATACCCGTGACGGTTACCCATGGATGCCCGTGGCGGTTATCCATGGATAACTATTTAGTATCCTACTATCCTAGTCTACTATCCTAACTTGAAAATATCCTTGAAACTATCCTAACTTGAAAATATGTAATGTGAGTTCGCCTCTTGAAGATAATGATGTAAATAATTTGCAGAGCCGCATCTTCCTGTACGAGAAGGAAATGATAAGAGAGGGAACATACATATTCTAATAGCCCAGTGTAATCAAAGTGTTCAAAGTTAACTATTTCCATGCATACTGCACTTCTACAAATGGAATTTATGAAAGAGTACCCTGTATGTAATCATTAGCACTGCAGACGATGTAATGTTAGTTAAAATACTGCTTATGAAATTTGTTAAAGCAATATGAGAATATCCGGTCTTTATCAGGTACACCGTATTAAGTGTCCCTCGAGAAAACACACAATTGTTTTACAACTAACCAAGGTGATAATATAATATAAGCAATTGATGTAGCTGAAATGTGACACCTGTCAAGTCTACCTTCTATATGTTCATAAATATTTGTAATAATTGAAATTTAGATTTCCTTTTAATTTCCTAAAGGCATGTATTATTTTTAATACGTAATTATTATTTATTTTATGAGTGAATAATACCTATGTACTTATATTGGGAGATAAAGAAATGGTAAATCTATAATAATTTGTATCACACTTTAGGTATCTGTTTAATTATCTAACAATAGTAAAAATATCTCTCATGCACTATTATTTTACATCAAGTATGATAAAGGCTTATTACTATTAAACATAAATATTTTAAACGGATCTACCAGCAAATAGGATACGATTTTGGTAACCTATGAGCATTTACTTAGGATAATATACTGAAATATATTGAAATATTTTGTTTGATAGATATTAAAATGATATGCTTAAAACCCTCTATAGACTTAAGGCATTAGAAAAGGTGAACTTTGTGCGACATGGATATGATAATTTCTGAAAGTTAATCTCAAGAAATTAATTAGTACTGACAACACATACTTGTATGTACCTGTAGGTATCTATATATCTCACATGTTAAAATATTGACACTCTTTAGACCTCTGTATATTAGCTTAAATAACCTTTTCATGGGTAACTCAGTAACAGCTATTGAGTTATTTGGTTCCCCTGTATAAAAAACATCAATGTGAATATATTTCTAAGAGAAAATAGTGAACATTAAATACATAAAACGATTTCATGCTTATAAATACTTAAAATTGCCAAATACAAAAACGTACTGTAATTAGCATTGATTTCTTTATAGAAAATGCACTTCCAATGATAAACACAAATATGAAAAATGAAAAATATAAAAAATTATAGTAGTGGATTATAGTTCACACATTTGACTTTATTCTACGTTAACTTATAATCAGATACCCTATTTTCTTTAAAATCACTGCGTTAGCAAAACTTCTAATTTAATATATTTCTTTAAAAATAATCACATTAGCAAAAAATATTATTGAATATCTATTTCCTTTAAAATCATTGCATTATCAGAACTTGTAACCTTATTTTCTTTAAAATAATTGAATTAGTAAATTGATATTTCACCCTGTATTTTCTTTAAAATTATTATGTTAGTCAAAAATTGTAAGTACTTTTCCTTAAATAGTACTTGATTCTATTTGTAGTGTTTACCTAATTTATTGTGCTCGATTAAAATATTCACTCTGTATATATATATATATCTTCTTTTTTCTCGTTAGTACTAGTTAAGACATTTTGCAAACTTAGCTTTTCTTCTCATGTTTAATGAAATGTAATAACGTCTGATTAAATTATCAGACACATGTTTTAGTAAAAATGCTAAGGATACTGTTCTTTCTGTTGATACAGAAAAATATATATCGTACCTAACATTACTTTTAGGAAGTATTAAGTAAATAAATAATTTTTATAATTTCTCATTGCAATTTTGTGATGAATATAACATTTTTTGTTAATAAATAAATAAATATTCAAATAATGAAATCTTGAAAATATGCACATTTTTCAACCGGGTAAGATTCATCACAAGACTGTTTACCATGGAAAAATAATTAAAATTACATGAGTACATAAATGAAACACATTAAGCTCATTTTCATAAAATTTCAACATATTTCTAAATATACAGATCAGTGAGCCTTAGTTCAAACTTAATCAAATTGTTCAGATAAGGTTAGCGATTTGTAGTTACGTGCATACAAGTATTACTGCAATTCTAAAAAATGATAATAAAAGAGTACCCTGTATACATAATTCATAGCCACTAAGAAATATTTTATTATATTCTAGATGATATAACGTCAGTTAAATGAAGCTTATGAAATTTACTTAAAAATATGAAAATTTATGAGAATATCGTGGATTTAATCTGTATTAAGTAAAGTTATCTGTTACAAAAGCTTGAAATAATTTAAAAATTTCCGTCGGAAAATGTAATTGTTTTACGAATATCCAAGGCAATAATATGAACTATTGGCCTAGCTAGCTGTAACATCAATCACCTATCTACAAATTTATGACTATTTTGTTAGAAATATAATTAAGTATTGGAACTCAAATTCAAGCATGTGGGGTTTTATATAGTTGAGGGTATTTTTCCTGGATATTTGAAGGTGATTTTATAGAAAAAGTTGCATCATGTTTGTAATAAAAAGGAAACAAGATATCACGTTACAATTTTACCGACATCGATTTAAGAGGAAATAGAAATCAAGTTGCAATTTTGCTAACACTTCAAATTTTTATTTTGCTGTCTTAACAATTTTAAAGGAAATAAATTATTAAATTACAATACTGTACGGAAAAAATTTTTTTTTGCTCTCCAGGTACCTACTATATAACTTCAATGACCTGATAGTTTAATGCACTAACATGGATGGAACGGAAATGTGTACTATTACATTTATTACTAATGTCTGCAGTTTTATAAAACCTTCGAACAATATAAATATAAAATATCTGAGTTAATGCTTTAGATCAAAATTTAGTTATTTCCCACATCCTTATTTTAAATAAAAATGGCGATGAGTGATTGTGGACGTTTAAGCGATACTACACGAGAAGAACTAATGGCGGACAACAGAATTCTCATACATCAAAATGTGCAATTAGTGCCTCCTCAGCAACAAAACGTTATTATTGATATATCCTCTTGTACAGAGGATGAAAGGTAATTTTTTTAATTTTAAAAATTGATGCATATTTTTTTTTTTCAATATATTAAAAAATGTTATCTAATAGTTATTACATATATTATTTTTTCTAGAACACCTCCCACATCTTGGGCTCAAGGGGCTTGTAAGGATGCCACAACCTCTGCAATGAAGAGATCTGATCCGAGGAAGAAAAAAACCCAAACCTCTAAGGAAACATCTACTGCTCCCATGCTTCGCAAAGGGTAATAAATAAATAAAAATCTTTTATGTTGCTAAAACCTAAAATTATAATAATGAGACTAGCTAAAATTAATAAAATATTCTTGTTACAGAGCAAAAAATTTAACCATGTTAAAAGCAGCAATACATCCCCCTTCCCCAGGCCCATCCAATGCATCCTCAGTAGAAGACAATGAGACACCTGCTGATGAAGAGGCCACGGAAGACTTCATACGCCAAGAGCAAGAAAGACGTTTAAAATGGTCAAGGATAGCAGCCAGGCGAAGAAGGGGGTTGGAAAAGAACATTAGGGGTTGTCGTACCCGCATCACTGTAATTCAGCGACAGGAGGAAGCTCTTCAGCGACAGAAGGAAGCTCTCCAGCGACAGATGGAGGTATTGGTTCGGAACAGGGAATCTTCTGTTGCCGAGTTACAACAATCTGAGATGTGCCTCAATAAACTTATTGAAATTGGTTGCTAACTTGTTAATAAATTTCATTCAATACCTACATTTTATTTCTTAATTTTTAGTTAGTAGTTAGATTTTTATTTAGCTATTTTATATTTTTTATAATAATAAAAATGCTTCAGTTTTTAAATATACATAGTGCTACAAGAAAATAGTTATATACACACACATCAGTGGGTTAAAACAATTTATTTCAAACGAAAAGAAGATGGGAAATGCATGTACTTAATTAAAACATATTTTATTAAATTAATTTTGGTATATTTAAATTTTCACCATTTAATAGTAACCAATAGTAGACTATAAATACATACCTAATAGTAATAATTAAAAAAGTGAGTAAATGCTTTCTTCAAAATGGAGACTATTTTGAATAACTTTTGTGAACTTATTTTAAATTATACTTTATTATTTTTGCTCGTTTTTAAGTTTAATAAACCAGTTGTTCCATACTTTCATATCTGTTTGAACCTGTTTTCTACAGATCTTTTACACAGTGGGCCTGAGCAGATTTCATATGTTAGTGTAAGAAGTAAAATTGTTTAAAATTTCAGCGTTAGAAACAGTCCTCTGCATAATTTCTTAGATAAAAATTATTAACATCAAAATGATAACACCTCTAAATTTAAATTGCTTAGTTTCAATAATCAAAAACATTTTTATTTTCCATATTAAAGCATTTTTCTTTTACTTTACATATTTTATATTTCCTTTTCATAAATTTATAATTTAATTCGTTTCCTGCCGTTTTAGATACAGTTTTCTCACAGACTATAGCAATTCTATTCTAAACGTTGGGCATCAAGTAACCGGCTATGATGTTCAGAGAGCATCCGATGACAGGTGATCGACATTTACATATGTTTTTACATTCCTTTATAATTTTTTTAATCTGTGAATACTATTCTGCAATGAATTAATAAATTTCGTATAAGCATTAGTGCTATTCTAAAAAATAAACATCTTTGACTCTTTCTTGAGATTAAAAAATTACAGTCTGCAAAAGGTAGTCTCATCTATAGTGATAATGCGGTGTACTATGATTTTGCTGACTATGGTTAAAGAAAAAATTATCCTTAAAGATTCAGTTTTCACAGTTCAGTTTTCGCCATGAGCTGGGCAGGTAATATACTACACCATTTTTTATATACTGGTAATAATTTAAAAAATTTTTCCTCCCTTAGTAGATGCAGCTTACATCACCTGCTGGGTGCAGGAACATATATCCCATATTGCTGTTGTAAGTTCCATATAAATTTTATTTTCTAATTATTTACTTATTTAAAATTTTAGGATGACTTCCTCGTTATTAAACACGCTGCGCCACCAGAGGCGATATTCATCAATAATGTTTGTACACCCTCGGGAATAATCCGGAGGGTGAGTTATACCCTCGAGGTAGGGTGTGCCAGAGCACCGTGGGTAACACTGTGGGTTGGTATGTAAACACACACATATATATATATATATTGTAGCTATATAATTTGTTTTTTTTTTTGTTTTTGTTTCATGTTCTGACACGGATCGTTGAACCGACTTTATTGATGAAATATCTCTCTATATGTTATACTCACCTATTTTCTTCAGAATAAAAATGATTTTAAACCAGTTATCTGTCCTTTTATTGAACAACTGTTCCATATCCCGTTAAAAAAATATATATATGTTGACTATTTAACAGCAGTTTCATGCTTGTTCAATTAAACAGAAGTAGTTTTATTTTGTTTTTATTATTCTTTTCATATGTTAGTACGAGAATTTTGCAGCATGAAGATTACAAGGTAAGTACCTAATTTTATAATTTATATATTTTAATTCCTCAAACAAGATTCAATAATGTTAACTTAATTAAAAATAACATTTTTTATATTGACATCTCTTTTATGATACGTATTCACTGAAATTAGGCTCCTATAATAAAAAACCAAGAGCTGTATACCAAATTTACATCAGGAATATCTATTGTTACTTTATGAAATAGAATTACAATCAAATTCAAATTCAAATTTGAAAGCGCATTTTGATTATACCCCGCATAAATAAATATGTAAATATAGTAGTACTAAACTATAGAAACACTAGGAATTTTTATTGGTAACGGTAATATGTAAAACCTATATGTATTATCATCAAACTCTTTTAACTTTATAGAGATTATCTAATTGACGCTAAATTTTGTATTCAAAAGAGTTGTGTGTTATTTGAAAAAGCTTCCGGTAAATATTCTACCTGTTGATTAATAGAGCCATCTTACGGCGCAAAGAACCAATTATAACATTAATAGGAATGAAACGCGGGTATATGTCATGTTACCCGCCTAGATTTATGGATGTCGCTGGCGGTATGTAAATAGCTTTTTTACTTTAACTAGCATCAAATTAAAGCCTCTAGAGAGAAAAGTTTGAAATTGAAAATACAAAAAAAATGTCAGAGTTTTAAATTCATTCATCATTTTAAAATATCAGGTTACTGTTTATGCCAGCGTGGTAGTATTAAAGGAAATTGTCGTATTCCAAGCTGCGAGCGTCCTCCAGGATTTTTCAACGCCTTGTATAATGCCAGACGATGTCCAGTACTAGCCGATACGCCTGTGAACCCAGATTCTGAAAGGAGGCCGAATAGACAAATTCGCCTTTCTTTCGAATCCAATCAGAAAAGCCACCACGGTTGGGAATCCAGTCGCCGTCTTACTACCCAGCAACTGAAAATTCCACCACGGCATAAACTTCATCATCGAACCCGATGCTGACGAAACATTCCAATGCCAACTCCACATCACAGCGCGGACATTGGTCTCTGAAATTAGACCGATCGCTCCAGAGACGGCTCCGTGGAAATCTATAAGACGGCTACAAAGCTATGCCTGGATGGTGGAAAAGAGTTTAAATATTGGCTACGTAATAAAAGATCGAAAGAACTTATGCAGTATTATGTATCAGAAAGCGCTCAGGTAGAAAAATATCCGAGCTCATAATATATACATGGAAATCAATATGACATTATTTCTGGAACGTATTTACATCCTACAATGCTTGGAGAAGTTATTCATTGGATGTGGTTGTTAAGAACAGAAGAGAATGGAGGATACGTTTACATAGCAACAACCATGAAGTATGGAACTAGAAATGTATACAAAGTGGGCTACACTAAAGATCCTGAGAAGAGACTTAAAGAGTTCAACAATTATTATAGAAGCAACTTTGATTTGTTCTTTTACGTAGACCTAACCAGAGTTTCCAGTGTAAAGGAGTCAGAGACAGCAGTTCATCAGACTCTAGAAAGTTATCGTGTGGAGAAGGAATTGAATTGAATTCGCTAAAGGATATTGTTAGACATTTTTAAAATATGCTTAAGGTTACATCTCACCGACACTCAAATACAGCGTAGATAAAAATAAATTTATTTTATTTATTTAAATGCAGAGTTTCTAATAATAAATCGTGACTGTATATATTCGAAATAAAACCACTGTAACCTTTCTGAAATCATCTATTTAATTTGTATAGAACAACATTTCTTCGCTGTTAATAGTTACTTCTTTTCAAAATAAGAGCTGGGAATATGTTTAGATTTGTCCATATCTGTAAAAAAATCTTTAGTTGCGCATGGAATGCATTTTGTATTCGGTAGTTCCGTTTCACCACCACATTTGACACATTTGTATTTAACCGGAACAGGCATATTGCACTACAGCACTGGTTGGTATTACCTTTGAAATAAATGAAATGTAGTACAGTAATAAGAATTTATCACTTCCCCCTCCAAAATATTTACCTGTTGATTGTGTTAGAGCCATCTTGCGACGCAACGAACCAATTAACGATAAAAATGGATAAAAGCAACTCAAATTACTTTAAATATAAATGAAATTATAAATTCTTTTTGTGATGTATCTAATGATTGTATATTAAGTAATGCCCTTCGTGAATATCTTTACTTTTATCAAACTAATGTACTGTCTGAGTAGTAGGTAATAAATATATTCTATTTTATTTTTTCCTCTATTCCAGTTTCAATAATATAATAGAAATTTAACTTTAGTAAAATTACACAAATATACTCTTGTTCACAGTTAAAACAAATAAGACACATATATAAAATAAAAAGTTTATTTCATTTATAATGTATTAAATATATTACAGTTAATTACAACATACTATTTTTTTATTATTATTAGAAACAACACACCATATATAAAAAATGTGGAGCACTTACAATTTTTTAATCCTTCTATGCAGGTCCTGGTTGTCGATGTTCTTCTGACAGCTCCACTATTTCGAAATTTATGACTGGGTTCGGCTGGTTGTACTGCACTAGACCCTTAAACACTAATCCGTACTTCCTAGGCACAAAATGTTCCAAATTTGCCTCGATTGCCGGCAAAGACCTCCTTGGTAAAAATACTGCGTTCTCACCCAAGTCGACAAGAACCGTCTTCCCAAACCGGGTGTTAACTATTTTTATCCCACAAATCGGTATGGGCTGGTCCACAGGAAGATCCTGTAGATTAATTACTGGATTCCTGCGGATGTAGGAAACCTCATTAATTTGACTTAGATTCATGCTACAACAATAGAAAAATCAGGTGTAAAAGAGCGAAAAAATAAATAAATAAATAAATAAATAAATAAATAAATAAATAAATAAAAAAAAAAGGATGTGTTTAGTAAATAATTGACTATGTCAAAAACAAATAACTTACTTGTATTTTGTAAAGGGACACTTGAGATAATTACTTGAACAAGCTGTTGCTGTAGACGGTGTAAGGACACAAACACATATAAACTACTGAAGAACTAGCTGGAGACTAATTGCTTCTGCAAGCTATCGATGTAGACTGGTAAATGATAACTTTATTTCACTGTGTATATATATCATCAGTTTGACCGTGACTCTTATTTCATCCGGCCAACGTTCGTTATTCTTATCGCATGCTGTCTAGACGTTACGTGGCCACAATATTTGCTACCACTACAGTTATAAAGGAAATAATATATCAGGTTACAGTTTATACTAAAAAGCAAGTCTGAACCTGTAGAAAACAGGTCTGAACCAGTAGAGAGCAAGTCTTAAATTGAGGTGAAGAGGACATGACCTTGACGTGACCTTGTCACCAGACGACCAGATGTCATGACCTTGACATTACCTTGACGTGACCTTGGCCTCAGACGACCAGCTGTGGACGACCTTGACCCCAGACGACCATAGGTCGATGACATTGACGTGACCTTGCCCCAGCCGGCCAGAGGTCATGACATTGACGTGACCTTGTCCCCAGACGACCAGAGGTCATGGCCTTGACGTGACCTTGACCCCAGACGACCTGTTGCCGATGACCTTGACGTGACCTTGGTCACGCAATACCGGATGATGCAATGCTGTTTGGAAGTCATTGGCCTCGAATGATGCAATACCAGATAAGAATGACGCAATGCTGTTAAAGGAAATAATATATCAGGTTAAAGTTTATGCTAAAAAACAGGTCTAAACCAGTAGAAAATAAGTCTGGACCTGTAGAAACTTGACCTCGAATGATGCAATACCAGATAAGAATGATGCAATACTGTTTGGAGGTCATTAACCTCGAATGATGCAATATCGGATAAGAATGACGCAATGCTGTTAAAGGAAATAATATATCAGATTACAGATTATGCTAGCGTGGCAGTATTAAAGGAAATAGACTATCAAGTTGCAATTTTTGTTAACACTGTAAAATGTAAAAACTGTATAAAGGAAATAAAATATTAGTTTACAATGATAAGAAACATAATAGCTGGATCGAGAACACCAACGTTATTTAGTCTGAGTTATTTCATCGAACGAGCAGGTTATATGTAAAATGAGTGAAGTTTCCACTAATTTAAGTGATGAAGAAAATTACGATTATAGTAAGCCTCTCGATGATTTTCTGGCTAAATATGAAGAACACGCACGGTGGGAGCAGATATACTTGCTTAATAATGTTTTTCCACTAATATCAAATGTCAACATTAAAATACAGTGTGGATTAAGCCCAGCTAGATCCTTCAGTCCTGCAATAATTATAAGGAATGGTAATGGCAATAAATTATCATTTTCTACCTACGAATGGCAAACTCTCTTGGAGCTACTGGAACGTTTGAAAAAAGATTTCTTCCAAACACCCCTGCAAGGCTGGACTGGTGAGTATAAACCTCTGACTCATCGTTGTGGAGATTACACAACAGTCACCCAAGTAGTCTATGAAAATATGAAAATGGTGCAGTTCATAAAATACAACATGTGCATCGATCTTTTCCTTCAAGGCTAAAAAAATTTCTCTAAATATAAGCGAAATTATAAGTTCTTTTTGTGATGTATCTAATGATAGCATATTAAGTAATGCCCTTCGTGAATATCTTTACTTTTATCAAACTAATGTACTGTCTGATATAAGTAATAAATTAAAATGTTAAGTAACATTTTTATTTTTTGATAACCTTGGTAACTTCCTGCATTCCAAAAGGCTAATAACAACTTACACTAGTCATATCAGGTTACAGTTTATGTTAAAAAACAGATCTGGTGCAGGAAAAAACAGATCTGAACCAGCAGAAAACAGGTTAGAACCTGTAGAAAACAAGTCTGAACCAGTAGAAAATAGGTCTGAACCAGTAGAAAACAGGTCTGAACCTGTAGCAAACAGGACTGAACTTGTAGAAACTTGACTTCGACCTTATCGCATGCTGTCAATACCAGATAAGAATGACGCAATGCTGTTTGAAGGTCATTGACCTCCCCTTATCGGGATTGAATTTGAAATTTACCACCAACTGGCCATGTGACGTCACTTCCATGCCGCCATGTCACTTCTTGTATGACGTCACTTCCATGCCGCCATGACACTTCTTGCATGCCAACACCCACGCATCTCTTGCACAACGACAATGCCTACAAGAAGCCGTTGAAGGAGCAATGGACACTGACCATGTGACTTTGACCCCAGGTGACCTTGACCCTAGGCGACCTTGACAAGACCTTGACCCCAGGTGACCTTGACATGACCTTGACCCCAGGTGACCCTGGCCCTAGGCGACCTTGACCCCCAGGCGACTTGACCCTAGGTGACCTTGACCTCAGGTGACCTTGACATGACCTTGACCCCAGGTGACCTTGCCACGTCACTTCCTGGTCCAGAACCGGCCTATTATATCTACTACGTCAAAGGATCCTGTTCGGTACCAGAACGGGCCCTTAAATTATCCAATGAAATGGAAGCATCAAGTCCACCAATATTCCCAGGATGACATCTACTCTCCCTTGGTCCCGAAGATCTACGAACTGGGGAGACAACATCATCAAACCGAACGTGTGGTTCCGTGACTGCACCAGTACCATCCTTCGAAGGAACTACTGGACAAATATTATCCAAACCAGACCGGGATGGTATGTCCTACTCGAATGCGGGGGTTGCTGTTGTACCATATCATTCGACAGTAACTCTTCTCTTCGACAATGTGACCCTTCATTCCTAAAGTCAGAGACATCAACCAAGTCATACGAAACTCCTGCAACTACATTTGGAGGTTAGACTATCTCTGGTATAAGACAAATGTCCTGATCCAACAGTGAACGTTGCGGAATTTTCCCTATAGTTGAAGCACCTCCTTGCACTTCAGCTTGACTAGTAGATAACCCTTCATAAACCAAGTTGAGATTATCTATAAGTTGAGCACATCGTGCCTGCAGATCAGACCTTACCTTCATCTGAGGTTCGTCCTGACTAGAAACTCTAGCCAATCTCGAAGAGACGTGCAACAGACGAGAATAAATTCGCTTGAAGTCTTTTTGCCTATTATTATGATTAAAGTTAACAATAGCTAAATTTAATTCTTCGATTTTCCGTGAACAGATCATAAATTCATTTTCAGCGTCCAAATATACAATTTGAGGCGCCGCAGCAAGATTTAATCTCTCCTTTCTAAAAACTTCCCTCAGAATACTTCGTCTTGCCTCAACAGTATTCCCTACCGGTAAATTTCTAATACCTAACTCATAAACTAACTCGTCGCCAAGTAATCTATTGACTTCCATATTGAAAATAAAATGTAAAAATTTTATTGTAATTAGCGTCAGTTATCACAAAACCCGCCCCTCAGAAAACAAAAAAAGGGACCGATAAGTTGTATACAATCGAGTATCACCTGTATTCTTAAAAATAGTAAATTCGATTCATTATCAAAAATATTACTAACAATTCTAAACTATTCAGTCCACTTGTAGTAGTATGTAACAAAAAATATTTTCAATTTAATAGCATTAAAATAGCTTAGCAAAATTAATCAAATAAAATTACTAAGTATTTAAACCTAAATTTTTACCTAAATTCAATTATTAAATCAAGGAAAAGAAATTCGATTAAATTGTAAATTTATTATAAATATTACATTTTATTTAAATTTAGTAGCCGACTGTCTCTATTACGTAATAGCTAAGTAATATCACTCAATTTAATAACCTCAATCAAGACTAATACTAAAATGTATTAAAGTAGAATTAAGCATAAGTAAACCAAAACTAAAACTAGGTATATCAAAACTGAAATTCCCAAAATGTACCAATAGCAATAATAGCTATAGAAATATTTATTGCCTACAACAATTGACTACCTATAGTGTCAAGAAAAGACCAATAAATATTTGAAATTTAATTATCTTGTAAATTCCTTAATAATTTATAATAAAAATCAATAAACTAGGAAAAAAATATATGTCTGCGTACGCGTAAGTTAATTCTAGCACCAGTTTAAAGAGAATTAAATAGTTAGCCTATAACCCCAAAATTTACTAATCACACAAATTCGACCAATCAATAAGCATTTTCACGCGAAAAAAATATAAAGTTTGTTTAACACAAAGAGGAAAAAATAAAATAAAAAGTTGGGCGCCAAGTTGCTACGTTTGTCCACTCATGGACATGGTAGCATACTAAAAAAAAAAACAAAAAAGGGGCGAGACTGCTAGTTATATAATATAGCCTTTTTATTTGTGACTGATCGGTTGCAAAGTTAGCAGAGAGTCAGGCAGCTCAGTGAGACGGGCGTGGAGGTGCAGTCTCTATCTATGCTGGTGCATCAAGGCTACGATAACTAAACGAAAATTATAAAATAACGAAAGAGTATAGTAACTTTAAGATTTATTGTAATGAAAAGCAAAAAAAAATTCAATTAACTATGCTACGTTTGCCCACTCATGGACATGGTAGCATACTAAAAAACAAACAGGGGCGAGACTGCTAGTTATATATAGCCTTTTTCTTTGTGATTGTCTATGGTCGTCCATTCTGGGACCGACTTACATAATACATCGTGGAGCTAGCAGCCCCAATAATTTGAAAACACCCAGTTAGAACATCGTAGATCGCGGAAACGAAGCACCAGCCGCAACCCCAAAATTAGCACGTGGTCACTCCGTAGAGGACTGCTTATCACCCAGGATCCTTATACCACCGGACGATAACGTCATATTTATAATTTATATTATTTTACGTTACCCGTTAGTTGTTCCAAGATTTACCCGGCGGAGCCACGCCCTTAAATGGTTTAACATTTTATTGAAAGAAGCCCTCAAATAATTTATTGCCATTTAATATTACTTTATATTTAACGTTTATACGCCTGTAAACCTCATAGTATATACTACGGGGGGCCTTTTTATTCCTCATATTAATTGTACCAAAATATATACCATTGGTTTGTAACACAAACGGGGACGTACTGGTACGATTCTGTAACCGTTTTGGGTCTAGTGCCACCCCCTATTGCCTATTCTTATTATGATCATAGCTTGACCAATCAAAGCAGTTATTAGTCATAGTTAATTGAATTTTTTTTTTGATTGGTCAAACTATGATTATAATAAGAATAGGCAATAGGGGGTGGCACTAGACCCAAAACGGTTACAGAATCGTACCAGTACGTCCCCGTTTGTGTTACAAACCAATGGTATATATTTTGGTACAATTGATATGAGGAATAAAAAGGCCCCCCGTAGTATATACTATGAGGTTTACAAGCGTATAAACGTTAAATATAAAGTAATGTTAAATGGCAATAAATTATTTGAGGGCTTCTTTCAATAAAATGTTAAACCATTTAAGGGCGTGGCTCCGCCGGGTGAATCTTGGAACGACTAACGGGTAACGTAAAATGATATAAATTATAAATATGACCTTATCGTCCGGTGGTATAAGGATCCTGGGTGATAAGTAGTCCTCCACGGAGTGACCACGTGCTAATTTTGGGGTTGCGGCTGGTGTTTCGTTTCCTCGATCTCCGATGTTCTAACTGGGTGTTATCAAATTATTGGGGCTGCTAGCTCCACGATGTATTATGTAAGTCGGTCCCAGAATGGACGACCATAGACAATCACAAAGAAAAAGGCCTAGAAATGAACGGAGTTATTGCGGGCAATAAAGGCAGTGAGGGTGAATAGATTCACCTCCTCAAATTTATATAAACGGCTCTCATTAAAACCAAAATGTGACAATTCGCTTTACCTGAGATGTTGTGCGGCCTTTCTTATAAGTCCTGTTGCACTTCACACCAAAAATCCAGACACTAATCTGCGTTCTAGCTACAACAACAATAACCAGTGGTCGCAGTGCAACGGATTATTTAATTAATTAACTGGGTTAGATCCGCAATTTTGCGTTTTGACTGCTTTCTTTCAAGCCTAAATACCAAGTCCGTCTTTAATTTTATTTCAAGCCGCAAAAACTTATCGTCTTTTTGCCCATACTCGGCGGTGATAGAATTATAAAGCCGTTCATTTCTAGCTGGAGCGAAATTATTGAGATAATAATATTTATTGATCTTTTTCTTTCTTATTATCAATGAAGTAATGTTAAGTATAAATAATTATAATTGAAATAGTTATGTAGCTATTTTGTGGAACCGAATCGTCCAGATCTTGCCACAATAAAATAAATTCGGCATTTTACAGGGTGACAAAATAAACCCGTAACAGAATGAAAGATGATGCGGAACATGAGCGACTTACGTTGATTCGAAACCTTTTGTCTCTTCTTTCTTTACTAAATTGCCGAAATAAAGTGTTTTTCATTCAAGTTTTACAAACAAAATCAACGATATATTAAATATGTATCTACAAATTTTTAAAATGGGTCACGTACATACCTATGTATAGAAAGAGGCATCATTTAAATGAATGCTTTTAATCAGTAAATCTCCCTATTTAAAAATTGTGGGGGTGGGACTATGAGAATTTTCAGGGAGGATGGTTGATTTGATATCAAAATATATCTCGCTGCTTAAAAATTGCTTTTCTCCAATAAAAATGCATTGTGTCATCAAGAGGGTTTTTTTCAAGAAGAAAGCAATATCTTTAACAAAGTAATACCAATATTTTAAAATAGTAATTAAAAGTTGCCTTACCCATTATAGGACAATTAACCCATCCACCGAGTAGTCGAGAATCAATTTCCACCGTTCTTAGTTTTATTAATTCATCAGTGTTTTGCCCCGAGGAAAACGTAATTGATGATACCTTATTCTGAAAATAAAAAAAAATGGTTTATATATAGTGGATAGTTGTAATTATTAGTTGAGTTGATTGTTTAATTTACAGTATTTTGTTTAATGAGCTGCGAATTTGAAACAAATATTCCATGATTGTTTATGAAATCAACATGGGCGCGGTACTCCCGGCCTAGTGACTATGACTCCTTCTAATTGATCTTGTTGTAGGAGATCTTACTTGTGCTACGCTGACATGTACTGGGTGGTGATCAGATATGTGACATATTTCAATTTTATGCTCTTCTACTAAATTTCAGCTATGTAGTAATTTTTTATTCTTTGCATTTTTTTAACGCAGGACATTTTTATTTGAAACTAATATAAAGAAACGTCAAAATAATGATTTATTTTTGCTATTATTGCCGCTTAGTTATTTTAAGGTATTTTTTCACCCAAATAGTGCATTTTCTGAGAAATATCGAAGTTATGGGTAAATTTTATTAATGGCATCGTGTTCAGCAATGGCATCGTGTTCAGCGCCTCAAAATACTACGAAAATGATATGTTTAGACAACATTTAGGACGAAATCGGTTTTGACCCATATTTGGGCCCGTTTTCATAATAATATTGAATTTTCTGAGAAATATCAAGGTCATGGAAAAGTTTTACCAATGGAATCGTGTTTAGCATGTCAAAATACTACGAAAATGATATATTTGGACAAAATTTAGAAAAAAAAAATCAATTTTGACACATATTTGGGCCAGTTTTCACCCAAATACTGGATTTCTGGGAAATATCGAGATCATGGATAAATTTTACTAATGGCATCGTGTGCAGCGCCTCAAAATACTGCGAAAAAATATATTTAGACAAAATGTAGAACAAAATCAATTTTGACCCATATTTGGACCAAATAGTGGATTTTCTGAGTAATAGAGGTCATGGGTAAATTTGACTAATGGCATCATGTGCATCGCCTCAAAATACTACGATGGACAAAATTTGGGAAAAAAATTTAGACCCATATTTACGCGTTTTCACCTAAAAATTTGCTTTTCTTCAAAATTCATCAGCAAGTAATGAATTTTGACTATATGTTCATCGCATCGAATTCGTTTAGAAATGATATGTGGGTCTCTTGAGTTTGGACTTTTTTGTGTGCCTGTATAATTAGTGTGATATTTTTTAATAGTATATACTAATGTTTCCATAAATGAGCTTCGAACATATCGGAAATAAGGAAAGTTTTATTCCTATTATTATTGTTGTAGACCACGGCGGTCATCATTTTATTTTATTTTAATCTAATTTTCCACTTACTTTTGTGTTGCCGCCAATTAAATTTGTTTTGTCTTTATTCTTTAGATCTACTGCAGAATACCAATGTAATATTTACTGATAAACAAATTTAATGTTTTTAAAATGAAACATTTTTAGTATTTTTCTTACATAAATACTGTCCTGACAACTACTTTTATACAAACTTACAACTATATTCTCAAACTCCTTTCTTTTATTGAGAATTTTAATTTTTTTTCTATGTTGTCAATAAAAATTTTTTCACTTTATTCTTTTAGATTTGCTGCAGAATATCAAATGTACTTACTGAAAAGACATTTTAATCTTTCTACTATGAAAATCATCATTATTATATGTTATATTGAGTACTCTTACAAATTCTGATATTAAAAGTGTTGTGGTGTCTAAATTTTTGTTGTCTCTGAAGAAGCTTATCCAATTAATATCCTTTTTTATTTATAAAATAAGTAACTTTTTATTGTAACTGTCGCTCGTTTTCACTTTTTTATTTTAATTTGTATTTAAAATAAATTTTCTTATTGTTTTATTTTGCCATTGCATGAATTGTCTTATTAAATTCATGTGCATGTTATTTGTTTATTAAATTTGGCTTTCTATGTATCTTCCAATGATATCGCTGATATGTATGGAAACAGTCGATTATTTTCTAAAGTAAAATAGAAATAGATCAGTCAAAAAGTCATGATAGAACAAAGTTGCTTTTTCTTTAATGGAATGCCCTGTATATTATTCCATATTTTAATTCTTCTCGAAATTTTAAAGAATATTCATATAGTACATCATGTACATAGGGTTTACCATTTTCGAGATATCGAACTTTGAAAATCATTGTGTTATAAATTATACAAAAATATTTTAGTCCATTATGTTTATCATCCAGTTACCATTGAAAGTTTCTAACTCCATAACAACGTCCCGTTCTTCTTTTATCTAATAGTGATTGTCTTGATAATACATGTAAAAAATTTAGTGTGAATAATTTCCCGCAAAAATGGCACGTTTTAGTGAAACCGAGCGTATTGAAGTTTTAATGATCATATGTAGGATATAGTGATAGAAGACGAAGTTGTGACGAAGCAGTAGATATTTTTCATGATTGCATCCTGATCGTCAACCGTTTCAAAAACATTGCAGCGTTTTCATGAAACTGGAGGTGTTACAGAAAATTCTTTGAATGTCATGTTAGATGTGGTGGAAATAAATTCGACACAACATAAGTCGATATTCCATTCAAAAAATTTGCAAACGGGAAAAATTACATTAATATAAAACTCATTTGTTACAAGTATTGTGTAAAGACGATTATGATCGTAGAATAGAGTTTTGGAAGTTAATATGGATAAATTAAACGAAAATGTCAACTATGTCACCCACATATTCTTTTCTGACGAATCTACATTTTGTTTAAACGGGCACGTAAACCGACACTAATGTAGATATTGATCAGACCAAAATCCACATTGGATGGAGGAAGTTCCCACCCAACGATCACAGAAAGTAAATGTTTGGTATGACATTATTGGTGGACACATCATAGGACCCTATTTTATAAACGGAAATTTGACCTCTGAACGATATCTATTACATACTTATGGAAGATCATATTCCCGAGCGTAGATTATTCTCGAACAATAAACATCCCAATATATCGGCAGAACAAATATGGTTTCAACATTTTGGACGTGTGGTACTGGCCCTGAACTATTATGCTTTTTTATTTCCTGTAAAAAATACTAATTATAAAATTCAATCATATCTACATCCTTCGGCTTGTGTTATTTTCAAAATAAATATCCATTTGGTGCCTTTTTTCTTTTATGAACTTGAGAGTAGGTGGTAAAAACTTACTTTCAAAGTTCGATATCTGATGTGCTATTCGAATTTTGTTTAGAATTTCGAGAAAAATTGAAATGTGGAATAATATACTGGGTGTTCCATTAAAGAAAAAGCAACTTTGTTTCATCATGACTTTTTGACTGAACCTGTATACTTAATTTTTCTTTATTGTAATAGATTTTTAAAAAACCTTAAAATGTTTGTGTCTTATGATTTTTCGATAGCTATCTCACTATAGGAGATAATTGACTGTTTCCATACATATCAGCGACCCTGTATACAGTGTGTCACCTAACAAACATTACATACTTGAAGGGAATAATCTAGAACCCAAATGGTGTCGATTTAACTACACTTACTTAAACGGAAAATGTCGCAAGAAAAGTTACAGGGTGTTAAAGTTTCTTTTTTTATTTCTTGTTTTCTCCTTAACTGAGAAACCATTTAATCGATTTGAGCAAAATTTCTTGTTGCTTAGTTTCTCTTCATGCAGTGATTATGTTCCTATTAGGTTAGATCATACAGGGCGTTCATTTTACTACAACCCTTTGTGAATATTCTTCTGTAACTTTTTTGTATAATCAAATTTTTACATGCAACTATCAGGAATAGGTAGAGAAATTTTATTCTACACAAAAAATGTATACCTATCAAAAGTCGAAATTATGCTCGGTTATGAAGATATTACAAAAAATATTTATTAACACATACCTACCCCATATAAGTCACTGTCAAGTATGTATTTTGCAAAAGTTCTTTCTGAAAATGCCTCGTCACTGAATTTACGAATTATGAAATGAGAGACAAGATGTATATGTACAGGAACATTTTAGAGGACGCGGTGCTAAGAGAACATATGAAGAACTTTATCCGAATCGCAGACAGCCTTCTTATGCATTGCTTGCTTTTTTATTCACCAGATTAGGAGAAACTGGAAACTTTCGGTCTAATTCACGAAATGGAAGGTACATTCAAAGAAGGGTACAAGACGAATAAAGAGTAGAAGAAAATCCCGAAATTATTATTCGTCCTTTGTCAACAGTTACAGGAGTTGGCCGCAAAACCGATTCAACTATATTCCACACGCAGCAGTTAGAATATTTCCATTTTCACCCTGTACAAAATTTAATTGAACCAGACCGCCCGTTGAGATCAACATTTTGTAAACGACTTCTCCAGTAACATAACAGGGATCACACTTTTCTCAGGAGAATTACCTTTACATATGAAGCTGTCCACAGGCAATAAAAGAGCATCACTTCCAACACGAATTTTCAGTTAACGTCTGGTGCGGGATTATAGAAAATTCTCTCTATCAATCTACCTGCAAGGTTGAATGGCCAAAATTATTTGGAATTCCTTCGGCAAGAACTTCCTGGGGCTCTCGAAGGAGTACCTATTAATACTAGACGACAAAGGTGGTTCATGCACGATGGCGCTCCTGTTCATTACAGTCATTTTTGTGTTAATAAATACTTTCTGTAATATTTTCATAACGAAGCAAAATTTCGACTTTTGATAAGTATACATTTTTTTGTGCAGAATAAAATTCTCTAACTATTTCTGATAGTTGTATGCAAAAATTTAAACTTACAAAAATTTTACAGAAGAATATTCACAAAGGGTTGTAGTAAAATGAACACCCTGTATGATTTAACCCAATAGGAACATAATCACTGCATACTTCATGATGAGAAACTAAGCAATAGCAAATTTTGTTCAAATCGGTTCAAAACTGGGTTCTGAGTTAAAGAGAAAACAAGAAATAAAAAAGAAACTTTAATACCCTGTAACTTTTTGCGACATTTTTGTTTAAACAAGTTTGGTTAAATCGACACCATTTGGGTTCTAGATTATACCCTTGAAGTTTGTAACATTCGTGAGGTGACACCCTGTATACTTGATACATATACATATCTTAATTTACAGACAAAATACCTAAAATAGTTACACTAAAATGTAGTTTATTTTAGAATAATAATATAATTAACAAATTTTCTCCAAGGAGAGTATCTACTTATAGTCCAGGAGAATTACACATTGACATGGCTGTTGCTTGACGTAACTTAGATATTAGTAAAAATCGGTCGAAAATAATATATACAATGAAAATATAAGGTTGCGCCAAGAAAAAAAGTTGTGCTATTTGCAGAAAAAATTAAAAACTGCAAAAATACTCAAAAATGACGTGTTTTTTTTAACATTTTCTAACATAACTTCTTAAATATGCAGTTTACAGAAAAAACTATTACTGGTAAAATTGTTTGTTATGAAATTTGCTATAAGATAGAATTGTTTTGATACCTGCGCATATCATATTTTTGTTGCTAAATAGCCAAAACGACGTAAGAAATTGATGAAAATCGAGGTAATTTGGAAGTGTCAAACTGACAGGCAAGAAATTGTCCAATTCTACTATAAATGTAGATGTAAGTACTTTAAACGATTATAAAACGAAATTCCAAAACCCGATCCAAATCGGTTTCATAGTATTGGTAAAAGACAATTTGTTACTAAATTTCAGCGCGAAATGTCGTTATTTTTTTACGTGAGTGCTGGGGTTAAAGTTAGACATTTTAATCTGCGCTAATTTTTTTACACTTACTTGGACCCCTTAACAATCATATAGAATCGTTAGAATATCAATTTTCTTTTTTTGAATAATTTTTGGAGCGAATTTAAAAGTTAGAAAAATTTTGACTTTATAAACAATTACTTTCGTGAAGCGGTTTTGCGGGTTGGAAAATATACCAAAGTACTAAAAAACAGTTCTCGGAAAGACGCTTAACTTGAAAAAAAGAACGTTCAAATCGGTCCTAAAAGTTCCGAGATATCGAGTGTCAAAGTCAACAAGCGTTAGCTGCAAAACTATGCATAATGTAACAACAACAAAATATAAATTTGGTAGGTTTTTTAAGAACTTTTCGTATGTGCTTTTATAAATATTATCACACGTGTGCCTTTTTTATGAAAATTCAATGAATATCGCCAAGCCGACCATTTGAGCCGCAAAACCGGGGGGAGGGGATGAATGATAGAAATTGAAATTGCGCGTTCAAAACGAGCGTGCCCTCTTCGGCGTTCAATATCTCGGCTTCTACGGCTCCGATTTTGATGATTTTTTTAAAATCAATATATCATAATGAGAGGAATTCAATTATCAAGATTTCATTAAAATATTATAAAGCCCTATCAGCCTATTACGACTACTTAAAATTTCACACATTTCATTGTTGCTGTATATTCATGTAAATAATAATATCGATAGTAGATAATACATAGTCCATTGTTAATAGTTATTAGTTTTAATAATTCGTAATAATGTTTAAAAGCTTGACATTTTTATTTAATATGTAATGTATTTATTTGATATTTATAAAACGTATATCATTGCATTATTAAAGTATTCCGTTTTTTTACAGCATAGTTGCTGTTTTCGCTCTCAAAATTTTCTTCTACAAGCTGTCATACGGTGACCGCTCAATAGAATATTTCGGAGACTACTTCGATTTGAATTTTGAAAATTTGGGACCTGGTGGTTTTGGAAGTTTTATTTAAAAAGAGTTTAAATAAAATAATGCCATTGTTGTAGTACTTCCGGTTATACCGGTAGTCGCCACCTATTTGCTTATTATAAATGGAACATCCTATATATTTTTGCATATTTGGATTCTACGCGTAATTTTAGGGGAATTTTATAAAGCTTCCCTATATTCATCTCTAATGGTCTAATGGTCTTCGACCTATTTCAATTTCATATTTATTGTCGCATTTGATTGACCGAACCGCCAAAACTTGGTTTTTCTAAATTATACACCCCGTATATTTAATCAAAATCTGTTGTAAAAATTTACTCTATATCTATCTATATTACATCTCCATATACCTATCTTTTAATTTTTCTGTTTTGACGGTTTTTGTGATAAATAAAATGATCCATTTTCTTGCGAGGATGGCTATGAAATTGCTAGCAAATTTAAAAAATCAAATTAACCAACCATAACCAACCATAAGTCATCATTTGCTGTTAATGTGACAGTGGTACCTACTTACAATTAGTTAAACACTGATTTGAAAATAATGGAAAACGGTACTTATTCAAATGCTGATATTATAACTGAAAACAGCAATGATGTTGTAAAAAAGTGAAAAACTTTAATAATACGATGATAATGAAAATATAATAAACACGTTTTATAAACATAAATAAATAATTATTTGTATCTATATCTTTTTCTATATTCTATGCATACAATAAATAAATTACATATTAAATAAAAATTTCAAGATTTTATTTAAACATTATTACCAATTATTAAAACTAATACCTTTTAACAGTGGATTATGTTCCTATATCCTACCATCGATATTACTATTTACATGAATATACAGTATAACAAATGTGAGAAATTTTAAGTAGTCGTAATAGACAGAAAAGGGCTTTATAATAATCTTGATAATTGAATTCCTCTCATTTTGCTTTATCGATTAAAAAAAAATCATCAAAATCGGAGCCATAGAAGCCGAGATATTGAACGCCGAAGCGCGCGCGCTTTTTTTTAGAACGCGCGATTTCAATTTCTATAATTCATCCCCTCCCCTCGGTTTTGCGGCACAAATGGTCGGCTTGACAATATTCATTGAATTTTCATAAAAAAGCACACGTGCGATCATATTTATAAAAACACATACGGAAAGTTCTTGAAAAAACCTACCAAATTCAATTTTTATTGTTGTTACATTATACATAGTTTTGCAGCAAGCGCTTGTTAACTTTGACACTCTATATCTCGGAACTTATAGGACCGATTTGAACGTTCTTTTTTTCAAGTTAAGCGTCTTTCCGAGAACTGTTTTTTAGTACTTTGGTATATTTTCCAACCCGCAAAACCGCTTCACGAAAGTATTTGTTTATAAAGTCAAAATTTTTCTAACTTTTAAATTCGCTCCAAAAATTATTCAAAAAAAGAAAATTGATATTCTAACGATTCTATATGATTGTTACGGGGTCTAAGTATGTGTAAAAAAATCAGCGCCAATTAAAATGCCTAACTTTAACCCCAGCACTCACGTAAAAAAATAACGACATTTCGCGCTGAAATTTAGTAACAAATTGTCTCATACCAATACTATCAGACCGATTTGGATCGGGTTTTGGAATTTCGTTTTATAATCGTTTAAAGTACTTACATCTACATTTATAGTAGAATTGGACAATTTCTTGCCTGTCAGTTTGACGCTTCCAAATTACCTCGATTTTCATCACTTTCTTACGTTGTTTTGGCTATTTAGCAACAAAAATATGATATGCGCAGGTATCAAAACAATTCTATCTTGTAGCAAATTTCATAACAAACAATTTCACCAGTAATAGTTTTTTCTGTAAACTGCATATTTAAGAAGTTATGTTGGAAAATGTTAGAAAAAACACGTCATTTTTGAGTATTTTTGCAGTTTTTATTTTTTTCTGCAAATAGCACAACTTTTTTTCTTGGCGCAACCTTATATTTTCATTGTATATATTATTTTCTACCGATTTTTACTAATATCTAAGTTACGTCAAGCAACAGCCATATCTCGAAGGTTTTGAGCTTAATTCTCTTGGACTATTATTAATCCGAATTTTTTCATAATGTAATACTTAATAAATACGGATCATTATACATTGGCTTTTTGAATAGGCAGAAATATTTTTGATTTCTTTCCAGGAAATTAATTTAAATTCATCAAATTACCAAACTTTAACCATCTCTCTACTCGGTTTCTGTGAGAGCAATGTTGCATCCAATATATAAAAAATCATAGGTATAAAGTTATTTATTTACCCCAATATCTCTACAGCTGTCGATGTGGACACAAACCAAAGTAGGACGATGACCATGAATGCAAATAATTGTTATAATTTTTGTTTTGTTCCTATCTTCGTCTCCAGATTCCCAAAATGTTTCAGTAGAGTTATCAATTAAACTTCCTACCATAGCTTGTCGACTTGAAGCTTTAATTTCTACCATAGACGTCAAATCCTTTAAACATTCAACAGATGGTACCTCCTCATGTAATATCTTTTGATAACTCTCATGCATTGTGAACGCCTCAATTTCTTCAGATCTAGACAAAATTTTACTGATATTACTAAATACTTGTGACCGATGTAAGAAAGAATGGTCAGTTGAAGTAAATCGTATTCCCCAACACCGAACTGCCATTTGTTGAAGAGCAGAACCCATAGGCAGTAATACCATAAGATCAGCAATAGTTTGTAGTAATGAGTGAAAAGTACTAGGTAATGGATGGACTGCTTCTCCGGCAATGTTTATATCAGATAGAGGATGTTCACAAACGGTCGTATCCTAAAAAGGAAAATAGTTGATTTTTTCCTTCACTATTAGATTAGAAAAAAATGTGATAGCTAAATTGTGTTACCTGATTCGTGTTTAGGAAGCCAAAATACAATTTTTTTGTGATTTTTAAGTTTATTTCACAAAAATTGAGAACTTTCAGTTATCATATTGGAGGCGCCATATTGGATTTTGCAAAGGCGCACTCAGCGTTTGAAAGTAGATGACCTAAGCTTTAACATGAGCCCTTGGTCGATTTTTTTAGTTACTTCATAGCACTGATCCCCTAAATCTTAGAGTCTCCAATATTAATGATTACAATGAACAATGAACAATGACAAACTGTTGCGTTTACGCTCCAGATAATTATGATCTTTGATTGATTGAATAGAGAATCTAGTGAAACACGAATGATCAGCCGGTGAAACAGAATGTTGTGTTTTAATCTTATTGTTATATTTACATTTAATTGCCAACGTGATGGAAACAAAATTACTGATATATTTATGTGTATGTACCTGTTCATCTTCCTTTTTCAGTGGCCTGTTATCTTCTGATTCTGTATCTATTTCGACAGGTGTAAGGGATGTAACAAACCACCACAAAAGGTCGTGAAGGCATACTGGTTGAGTAACAGAACGTAATAACCAATTCAGAGCTTCCATTGCATATACTCTACACATCGCTTTCCTAAAAAAAATTAAAAAATACATTTTGGTTGGGATATGAATTTTGAATTTGATGGTATAAATAGTTAAATTAATTACTTTCAAAAATACATATCGTGTTATGACAAAGGTTTCCAACTATTCATATGATTTTTTAATGTAGAATGCAGTGACTTCCTAGCTTATTTTTCTTAATTCCACATTTTCTGAAAAATTCCAAGTTCGTCATTCCTAATCGAACATCTTGGTTATTATATGGCATAGATTTTCTGTTTTTTTTTGTTTCTTAGAATTTTATCTATTTTAATTATCAAGTTTAACACTTATAAGAAGCTTTAGAAACTTTGATGTCCAAGATACTTCACTAGAAATAACGAACTTCTCCGAAAATATGAAATTGTAAAAGCACTGAGTACGCCGTTATGTTGCGAAAAACGGTACGGTAAAAGAGTCGTCCAAACATTTTTTTAAAATTATTTTCTATAACCAAAATATAATATCCAATAAAAATAGGTCAAAGTGTGTGAAATGAGAATTCGAACTATATATTTTTTTTGTGTTCACTGTTTATCGTGTGCTGCGCTTTATTTAGCTTAGCTTTATTTACCATTTTTTTATTCTATTTTAAAAGTATTATTGTAATTTAAAACAATTTAATTAGCTTAAAAGAAAAAATATGAAATAAAGTATGCGGTTTTTTTTAAGAAACTTTATTTGCAACTTTGTAATAAAATAACACATTGCAAACCTACATCTGATGGGCTCTTAATTGGCAATATATTTTCATCGTCGGTATTTTAAAATAGAGGTGTTACCTATTCGATTACTAGAATAATAAAGAAATTTATTACTAACCGTTTTACTTAATATCATGTTCACCTCAACAACTCAAATTTAAAGTTACACAGCAACTTACCGCCTCAAAATTAACATTAAGTTAATGCAATATGAATATATTTAATTATTATTATGCAAAACTATATTGTACTGTATAATAAATACGAATAAACATAAAAAAATATATTTTTGTCGCCACAAAGCAGAGTGGAGTTATTCGATTACTAGAATAATAAAGAAATTTATCACTAACCGTTTTTCTTAATACCATGTTCACCTCAACAACTCAAATTTAAAATTACACAGCGACTTGCCGCCTCAAAATTAACATTAAATTAATGCAATATGCATCTATTTAATTATTATTAAGCAAAACTATATTGTACTGTATAATAAATACTAAACATAAAAAAAATATTTTTGTCGCCACAGAGCAGAGTGAATGATATCGACTTTCAAAATGAGCTCATAAAAATATCGCAATTGTAACAAAAGTTAAATAATTAAGCATACTGTCGTAGAACATAAAGCGAGCTTAAAACTTCACCGATGTTTCGAAGCCAGCTATCAAAATGCTCGAAACCCATATTTCTCGTACGAATATATCTAAGGCAGACTAAAACAACACTCCTAGGTAGCTCTGCAAACCGTAAAATAATGTTGGACGAACTTTCTAAAATTCACGGATGTTTCAAAATTGTACTCGAAGCTCCCAATAGTCTACGAACGGTCTTTTACCACGCCAAAAGCCATGCAACACAACGTCTGCAGACATCCAAACGAGCGCCGCACCATCCAAATGTCATTAGACAGATATAGAATTGAAAAAATCACCGATCTTTCCGATAAATTCACCGACCTTTCCGAATTTCTACCGTCGAGCCACCAGGACGACATCGAGCGGGCCTAGCCACCCCCGCGTCATCGGACGATGACCACGTCCGACGAGACCAGGAAATTAAAAAATTTCACCCGCTTTTGAAATTTTCTATCGACACCAAAGCCCTTTCCCTCAAGACCTCCGGATCGGGTTTAAATCTGTTTAGTTTCAGATAACCTACTACTACCGAGCGACCAGACTAGGCGAAGACGCAAACGTTGCGAGCCAAAATGAAGTGTCGTTGAATCAGACCTCGCAGCAGCTGTTCTACCAGGATCCACCCTGCTGGCGATTGAATGCACGCCCGCGGCAATTGCAGTTTATCAGTCAAGGCACAAACGCTCAAGCGCTCTCAGCTCCACGCTGAACCAAGCTTCCTAAAAGCTTCAGTACCGGAACTCCAATGAGTCCGTACACAGTGAATAAATCATAGTGAACAGTGATTTTCAGAGACTAGGGCATCAGACCCAAACCAAGTGCATACAGGCGGACACAAACGCTTGAACTAATCAAACAAATAGATCATGAAATCTCCACCTGAGCTCATTGAATGCAGGACTGTACATCAAGATGGAGAGGAACGAGATGCCAGAGAACTCTCCAGTCCCCAAGCAGGCGTCTAACGCATTGGCATCCGAGGTGAAGAGAGACCCTGAACATTACGATCCTTCCCGTCGCATCATACGGGTCTAGGACCCGTTGATGATGCTTAGGTGAGAATCCGCGCCGTCCAACGTGGGACCGCCACCGTGGATAGGCAACCAACTTATCTCGTAGCTCGACCAGGCGACCAATCAGGAATCTTAATCCTGGAAGATACCGAGACCAACAGGAATCCGCGACATGGCGCCCAACGTAAGACTATGTTGCCGAACGAAACTGAGACTAGTGAAAATCCGCGACAATACCATAAAATCACTAGTTACTGAAACTCCATAAACAAGCTTCGAATCTATCTAATAGATAGATATTCGGATATTCTTAGAGTATCATATTCATTGAAAATTATATAAACAAGAGACACTTCCTAACAACATAATATAACTTTAATAAAATGTATACATAAAAATTGCTGGAAAAATCAAAAACTTTAATTGAATAATTTACGTTGGTATTTTTTAAATCAACATATTTAGGGCCTGAATAAAAAAATCGATTAATTAATACTTTCATATAAAACATACAACTTGAACGAAATACCATCGTAACTATCATTAAAACAGGGATCTCGGAAACGGTAAGAGGTACGAAGTAGCTTAAATGGAGGAAAAGTTGCGTAATCAGGGGACCAACATTATGCCTCTAAAAAATCAAGGCTAACAACAGTTTTCGAAATATTTGAAAAAAACCGAAATTTTGGAAATCCGTTTTTGTTTCATTTCAGCCTTGTTTGAGGTGATATTGAAAAAAGAAAAATACTTTCTCATGGCCACTTTTTACCCTCTATCTAATGCATAATCAATTTTTACATGTAACGTTTCGTCTCTCCAGGACCATCATCAACTTCATTTTTCTAAATACGACCCTAGAAATTTTATTACACTTTTTGCAAGCCTTCATGATCCCCAATACTGCACTGCCTCAGCCCTAACAAGTTTCAGACGTTTTGTTTCGAAAAATTCATCTTCAGTGTATTCGTTTTAAATTTATCTAAATTTTTTATTTAGATTTCTTTGTTTATTGAATTATCGTACACTGTAAGTGTCGTTAGACCCTGTGAAATCCATTTAGTTATTTAAACTATTACCAACACTACAATAAAACATTTATTATTATGAACTATTACCATCACTTGGTCATACATAAATCAATAAGTTGTTGCGTCAAAATTAAAACATTATTACAATTTTAATTTTATTATGACAAATTGATTCTTAAAAATTCATATGAACAACCAAATCGCCAACTGAATATTATTCTTTAAAAAATTTCAGTAAATGTTTAAAAACATCGTTTTGGCAAAGAAAAACCTGGAAATAACCATGGACACGGGAATAAAACAAATAATGTTTTAATGCGTGGTGGTAATAGTTTAAATAACTAGATGGAGTGCACAGGGTCTAACGACACTTACAGTGTACGGTAATTCAATAAACAAAGAAATCTAAATAAAAAATTTGATAAATTTCCAACAAATACACTGAAGATGAATTTTTCGAGACAAAACGTCTGAATCTGGTTCGGGCTGAGGCAGTACAGTATTGGGGGTCATGAAGGGTCGTATTTAAAAAAAAGAAGTTGAAGATGGTCCTGGAGAGACCAAACCTTACACATAAAAATTGATTCTGCCGTTCGATAGAGGAAAAAAAGTGGCCATGAGAAAGTGTTCTTCTTGTTCACCTCAATTTTCAAAATTTCAGTTTTTTTTCAAATATTTCGAAAACTAATCTTGTTAGACTTGATTTTTTAGAAACATAATGTTGGTCCTCTGATTACGCAACTTTGTCCCCATTTAAGCTAGTTTGTATTTCTTACCGTTTTCGAGATCCCTGTAGTGTGAAGTGAATTTGTAACAGCCTGTATACATTTTGTAATATTCACGGGGTAGGGTAAAAATAAAGCACTAGGGGTGTAGGATTTTCCCTGGCTATCCGATGGTGACCTTGAATTTCGTGCCATTCCAGTACTTCTGGACCACCCCGTACATATACTTTGTGTCAAACTTAACAAATTCCTCCTCAAATGAGTTCGGTCGCGTTGCATAAATTTTCGACTTTAAGTGTCCCCATAGAAAAAAGTAGGGTGTAACATTGGCGATCTTGGAGGCCACTCAATTGAGCCTCTGCGTCTTATCCAATGATTTGGAAATCACGGATAGCTACGCCATAATGTGGTGGAGCACAATCTTGCTGAAACCACACATCCTCTTCTGGCAAAGCGTTGTCATTTTCCAATACTTCCACAATCATCGGGTAGATATTCATTTTCAGTAGATTCATACATGTTTCCATTCAGATTTTACGGTAGGAAGAACGAAGGCTCATGAGGTGGCATTCTATGCCCGTCCGCCCAAACATTCAATTTACTCGGATGCTGCGAATGAGTTTCATGAAAAATGCGTGGAATTTCATCACTCCAGTTGCGGCAATTATGCACTAAAAATATGTGCTGCCTGCCGTGCACAGTCATTATTCTTGTAGAACAAACTATTTATTTCCATTTTTTCCGCAATTGTATAAACCATCTTCACGAATTAGAATCCAATCTACATTACGATGATTTTACCTGATATTATCTCGACAAGACAGGACGAGATAATATTGTATCGTTTAAAATAAAACAGGTAAAAATATTGAACTGATTGAGTTTTTATATTAAACGAAAAATCAAAACATTGTTTTTATCGAGAAATTGTTGAAGACAACGCTCGAAATCCTTCGAAATGTTCGTTCGGAAGTAGAGCAAATATTTAATTATTGTATGGAAGCGGAGAGAAAACAATTTGAACATTTAATAAAATAATATTATCCATTCATTGATATTTTATCTTATTCTTTAAGTGATGATTTTATTGTATCCAAACTAAAATTTAAAAAGTCGTATGTAGTCGTGAGTAGAATTGGAAAAGCTTTAAAATTAGGTGTCACTTGTAGTGATTGTCTTAGTACCTGTAGTTATATCTTATTACCTATCTTTGTATATAATATTTAGTTATTTGGATCAGATCAGCTAGTCTGGTAGTTAGGGAAATGTATTGACAAACAAAATAAGACTTTGTATGAACAGAAGAAAATAAAACATAAAACATTTTGAGGCCTCATATTTTGCAAATTAACTTATATCAACAAGAGAACTTAAAACATATTATTATTTATGTTGTGCTAATCGTACATCGGCAACATAAAATTGGTGACCCCGACGTGATATTTCCAGCCTGCCCGACGTGATACTACCAACCAGCCCGACGTAATACTTCTAGCGTGCCCTACGTGATACTTCCAGCCTGCCCGACGCGACACTTCCAGCCTGCCCGACGAGATCCATTCAGCTTGCCTGACGTGTTCCGTTCGACCTGCTTCCTATAATACCTCCGACGCAATACATTCCACGTGGCCGAAGAGGAACACCAAGAGGATCCTCATCAGAAGCAAAACGCCCGACAAAGAGGAACACGAAATCATCACCGGATTTCAGGACAAGCAAAAGCAATTTGAGAATAAGGAAAATAATTCAAGATTTTGCAGCAATTTAAAAAATGTATATAGTTTGAATCGACCAACGGTAAGACACTTACTCAATTACTCTCTCCCTACATTATCAGTAACGTAAAATTTTATATTTAGATATCCTAATAATTGCTAATAATGACTTCAAATTCAATTCAGAATAATACTATTGAAAATGACAATGACATTGACAATAGTAATCAAATATTTTCTTTAAAATTGCCACCATTTTGGATTTCAAAGCCAGAAATTTGGTTTACGCAAATCGAGGGACAATTCAATTTACAAAAAATTACAGCCGACAAAACAAAATTCAATTATGTAATATCTAGTTTACCATTAGAAGTAGTAACTAATGTATATGATATTATAGCTAAGCCACCGCAACAAAATTTATATCAAACCATTAAAGATATAATTATTAACAGATTAACAGCGAGTGAGGAAAAACGTTTAGATGAACTTCTCAGTGGATCAGAAATGGGCGATAGGAAGCCATCAGAGTTTTTCAGAGACATGATGAACGTTGTAGGAGGTTCACAAGTTGTCAGCTTTTAAAACTGTGGAAAAGGCATGCATCGAAATTTTTTAATGGATTTTAAATCTCGGACCAATCTGAATGCAGCATTGGCCGAACACGTGCTTTAAATCGAAGGATGCAATACCGGATGGTGGAATAACTCTCATAATCTCTTACAGGTATCAAATTATAAGTTTTGCTGTCTTAGATTTTTAAAGGAAATAAAGTGTTAAATTATAAGTATGTTCTGCACATATGTTTTATCAAACATATTTTATTATTATTTTCTGTTGATCTTTAATTTTGAACTTCCCCGCCAATCCTTTCTGTGCAACCGCTTGAGTCATAATATTTAATTTTAAATTTAGTTCCAATAAGGCCCTGTTATTTGTTTCTGCACATGTGTTTTAATTTTACCTTTAATTTTGAATTTACCAGCAATAATGCCCGGCCATTTGTCTCCGTGCATAATATTAAACAAGTNAGGTCAGCTACTCGTGTGGGTTAATCCTCAAATAACCATGAATTCAAGCACAACTATATAAGCTCTCAGATTTAAAATTAACTCTAGGAATGGTTCTCTGTTCGAAATAAAAGAAATACACACTGTAAGAAGTATAACTGATCTATTAACTACTGAATCCAAAAGAGTAATTATCTAAACTTTTGGTAAGTAAAAAAAAATAAAACCATAATCTTATATATTTAGGTAAATCAGGTAACCAAGAAAAAAACAACATAACAGGTGTTTTCGATCTCCCCCGTATATAGCTATATGTGGGTTCACATCAACAAAAAAAAATAAGTACGTAGCAATAGAAGATGATAGCAGTTACAAAAAAAAATGTAAGTATTTACCTAATATTTTATAGCTAATTAATGATATATTTTATATTTCAGGTCACGTCCAATATAATATTAGAGAGAATAGGCTTATCAGGTAAGTATGTTATTTTAATCTAGTAATAAAGCAAATCAAAACCGCTAACTAATACGTATTGACTAGTTTTCCCTTTTTACAGAACCTGACGCGGTAGGAACTGATAAGCTGGCAATAATTAATCTAATTAAATTCTATACTGTAAGTTTAATCTAACCGTAATTAATAAAATAGCTAAATAAATCTAAGAACTTAAACATATAACTTGCGTATTGGAGATCCACGACGTCGAGTTAACTCTGGGTGCGTTGCGGTTCCGGCGTGGGACAGAGACGAACGCACTGCTGAAATGACTACGCTGCACTTCTGGAGTATGGCAGCGACGAAGGCTGACACTTAAAGTTTAAGGGTATTTTACGCCCCTGTTTAAGGAGTAGCTTCCAAGATATCAAAACTTACACCATCATGTGAAAAGAAAATCGAGTTGTCTCACGTTTTTTTTGTTTTTTTTTTAATTCAGATATTTTCCTGATGGGTAGTTTTTATTGGAACAACTTATTCAAATACTTCACTAATACTATATATATCCATATGAGTAACTAAATAAGAGGGTTTTATTCTGTGTCTTCTGTTGGCAGCAGCGGCAGAGTACGCCATCTGTAGCTGGTGCAGCAAACGACACACTCGGAAACGACAGACCATAAAATAATGAAGGAAACTGCATGGGAAAACACAATTAGAGAAACCTCTCATTCTACTATCTGATAGATGTCGCTGCACCATAATGGTGGTAAATTTAAATATAACAAAATACACCAAGAATAAAAAGTATTTCATAAGTAATAGATCACAAAACAACTACTAATGGTATAAGTTAATAATTAAAATTAAGATGAACCATTAATAACTGTACCATGGCCCATTTATCACTTAGTTAAATTAGAAAGTTAAAGCAGTGATATTTAAATATGTGACAAATATTCAAATTCGTTATGTTAATAATTCGAAGATATTTAAGTATCAAAAAAATGTACAGGAAGACTCTTGTAATTATTAAATTATTATTTTAAAGAAAACTTGCAACTATTTACCTGCCATTATGTAAAATGCATTACACAGTTACTTGTCAAAATTTATAGTTAGATACATTTGTTTCGAACTAATTGGTTCTCATCAGTATGATGTAACATACTACAGTTATAACAAATAACAATTTTAAATATGTGCATTATGGTTTTTTAAAAGATGGAGGTGAAAAATGATCCGAAATTGAAGTTTGGCAGCTCGTAATCTGAAAATTCTGTAATGTTACAGGTTAACAAATTGATTTGCTAAATATTGGATACTAAACGAGGATTTCAAGGTGATATTATTACAATTAATAGGTGAACTTGTAGTTGATCCTAAAAATAATGTCGGCACAACTTCTATTGTGACTATTCCTATTACTATTTTTTAAACATTTTAACTCAAAATCTGTGGAAACTGCACATCGTGGAGACGGTGGCGTGAGCGAAGACCACCAGGGCTAGGCTCTATCCCTTACTCAAAGGTGGAAACACCCTCAGTTTAAGGAATAAGCGAACGCTTATCAAGGTGGTACTTCAACCGCAGCTAACCTACGCCTCCACGGCGTGGGGTCACGCGGCAAAAAGCCACTTAAAGTCATTACAGGCTGTGGAAAACATAGCCCTCCGCACGGCCACCGACGCGCCCTGGTACGTAAGAAACACTGACATATTACGAGACTTACAATACACAAACGCTACACAGACAATAAGACAAAACGCGGAGAAACGATTTGACGTAGCCGCTAGACATGACAATCCCCTCCTCAGGCAAGCCGTTGACTACGTACCCGACGTGACCGACAAACACAAAAGACCTAGACACCAACTTTTTGACCCTGGGTGACCACCCCAATGACCCCCCCCCTGCCCGCTAACCTTTTCTGTTTCAGAGACAGCCAGGATCAAGAAACGAAGACAACGACACACACACACATACACACCCCCCCATACCCTCCTTACCTCTCCCTTCCCGCGCTAGCCTAAGGGCCACCTTAGCAAAGCGCATCCCAGGCTGCATAGCCGCACAACCCTACCCAATCATAAACATGACACCATCCCCGGGGTTTACACAGACGAGCCGGCGAAGCAAGAGGAGCGCCAGAAGAAAGGGCCCTAGCCGGCGGGGCCCAGCCAGGACAAAAGGAGGTCCCATAAAGCGCCTACACCGGCCGCATTTGCGTGTGAATGAAGTGAATGAAGAGATTTAAACTACCATATGACAACTAAGATAAAAAAGATAGAAATAGTAACTACAAGTCAGATATTCACCAGTATTCAGTCGCGAAAAAAGCCTACAAATTTGATCTGTGGTTGCAGATTTCTGTTTAACAATTTCAATAAAGGACAATGTTTTACTGCACCAACGCGAGATGGCCTCAGTGAATGCATGCTCCGTCCGCCCTATCCAATAAAATCCTCTTATTTATTTACTCATATGTATACAGGGTGTTCCAGATAGACCTTCAATTAGACGTTTCTGGAAAACTACGCGTACTGGAATTCTGAAAATGTATGTACGGGGCTTTCACCTAATGTTCTATCGATTGAAAATATTGGCGTCGCGGTGGAACTTCCGGTTCTACTGGAAGTAGACGTCAACTCGCTTATTTCAAATGGAATGTACTATTTTTTATTTATTTTTTGGATTCTACATCGAATTTTAAGGTAGTTTCATAACCTTACTTTATCCTTAAACTCTATAGTTTTTGAAATATTTTAACTTTTTCAAAATTTTTGAAAAAACATACCTACTTAATCGGTTCTATCTCCTCCAATTTTTAAGATAGGAAGCTGAAATTTTAGATGGTCAATACCAAAACGTGTCCAAATATCTGGAATATTCGAAAGTTGGTGCACGTTACATAGGGCTTCTAAAAAACACGGACCAATTGTGTCGAATTGAAAGTTTAATAACTCGCTTATTTTAAATAGAACACCCTGTGTTTTATAATGCCAGTAGATGCACCTGTTAATTCTCTTTCCATTGGTATAAGCATTCCCTATACCTAAATCTCACCGATTTTGAGATATGTGAACATAAGTACAGAGACTAATATAATCCGACAGTTAGCTGTAGGTTGGCTGTGGAAAAATATTTAAATGTCACCAAGTGTCATTACTTATTTAACAGATTTGCTGTCGTTGCCGTAAAGCGAATTTGTCGATTTTCCAAATGTTTTCAATAACAATGGCACACTCTGGGTATACACACGAGTGTAATAAAATTGTTAGTAGAACATGTCGCGTGTTTGCAGAAAGATATCCAAATAAGCACAGACCAAGTCATGATATGGTCAGAAGACTATTAAAGAATTGTTCTGAGAATAGAAAGTTTCTCCCGGAACATGATAAAAGTAGGACAACGAAGAAAATGAAGTAAATGTATTGCCATTTTTCACCGCTTATCCACAGGCGTCAATTAGAGATGCATAATAAATTCACGTCTATCAATAGGAACTATTCATAGAATTCTGAAGAAGCATAAATGGAAGCCATTTTCATTTATGTTAATACACCATTTGCAACCTGGCGATTTACCCCAACGTGTAGTCGTCGTGTGTGTACCCAGAGTGTGCCATTGTTATTGAAGACACTTGGAATATCCACAAACTCGATTTACAGCAATGACAGCAAATCTGCTAAATAAGTAATGACACTTGGTGACATTTAAATGTTTTTCCACAGCCAACCTACAGCTAACTGTCGGATTATATTTGTCTCCGTACTTATGTTCAAATATCTCAAAATCGGTGGGATTTAGGTATAGGGAATGCTTATACCAATGGAAAGAGAATTAACAGGTGCATATACTGGCATTATAAAACACAGGGTGTTCTATTTAAAATAAGCGAGTTATTAAACTTTCAATTTGACACAATTGGTTCGTGTTTTTTTAGACGCACTGTGTAACATGCACCAACTTTCGAATATTCCAGATATTTGGACACGATTTGGTATTGACCATCTAAAATTTCAGCTTCCTATCTTAAAAATTGGAGGAGATAGAATCGATTAAGTGTAGGTAGGTTTTCAAAAATTTTGAAAAAGTCAAAATATTTCAAAAACTATTGAGTTTAATGATAAAGTAAGGTTATGAAACTTACCTTAAAATTCGATGTAGAATCCAAAAATTAAATAAAAAGTAGTACATTCCATTTGAAATAAGCGAGTTGACGTCTACTTCCGGTAGAACCGGAAGTTCCACGGCGACGCCAATATTTTCAATCGATAGAACATTAGGAGAAACCCCCGTACAGAAATTTTCAGAATACCAGTACGCGTAGTTTTCCAGAAACGTATAATTGAAGGTCTATCTGGAACACCCTGTATACCTACTAGATACTACCCACAAATTAATATTTCGCAAAATCAACATCAAATCGACTTATTCTAGTAATTTTTCCTAAAACGCATATTTTATCTAATTGTGATATAAAGTTTACAATATTGCAACAGTTCATTTGTTGATGAGGACGCACATCATTCATCTATTGTCCTTTAATTAAATCACTAAAGCCTAATAATAATTTTATACCTAACTTTAAGAAAACTAATTACATTGCAATTTGGAAAATATCAGTTGGCATGATCTTTTTATGAACATATAAATGAATTTTTATCTACTTTTTATGAGAAAATTTATTATGTTATAACTAATTACGTTCCTAAGAAAATTGTAAATTAGAAGTTTCCTTTCTACTTTTCAAATAATATTATTAATGTTATTAAAGAAAAAATAAAATTTCACAAAAAATTATAGAAATGAATCTGTAGATTGTTCTGTACTTTAAAGCATAGATCAAAGCAATTTATAAAGATTATTCTAATCATTTAAAATCTATAGAAAATACAATACCTAAAAAACTAAAAAATTTTAACAGTATGCTTCTTCTCAAAAAGGTCGAGGTTCTTTCCCTAATTCTATTAAACATGACGATCATTTTATTTTTAATTGTGTAGACCAAGGGTCGGCAACTGGCGGACCGCGGTCCAGATCCGGACCGCGGAAGGTAAAATAATGGACTCCCAAAAATTTTTTGAAAGTATAAATTAATTAAATTATTTAAAAAATAGTTTTCTATTGATAATAATATGTTTGAGTGCCACCCTCATCATTTCTACTAAAATTGCGTGATTGATTTGAGTTCATAATGGTTAGTAGGTAGATTAAATTTGTGAGTGCAAATTAAAATAAAAAGTTACTGAGGAATGTGTTTTTTTTGTGGACTTCGTTAAATTTTCAAAAGTATCCGGACCCCACCTAAAATTACTTGCCGACCCCTGGTGTAGACATTTGTATGCATTGTGTCAATTTTTTTCATAGTGGCTATGACCGTATGACCAGTGTCCTGCTAAAATCAATAACTTCATTAATATCAATATCAAGATTGACAATGTAATTGTAACGAGAGATGAAGTATTAAATACTCTAACTGAATTAGACAAAAACAAAGAGGTCGGACCTGACGGTATTCCCCCAACTTTTTGTAAAAAATGTGCAGGTTCCCTTTGTAACCCTCTCATTTGTTGTTATTTAACAAGTCTCTTGAAGGAGATTTTCTTGACATATGGAAGCAAGCATTTGTTATTCCTATTTATAAAAAAGGCGATAAAAAAGAAGTTTTCAACTACCGACCAATTGGTAAATTAAATATTCTTAACAAAATTTTTGAACGTATATGTTATAAGCATTTACTTAGCGCGGTTAAATCGTTTATAATTATTGAGCAACATGCATTTTTTTAAAATCTAATTTTGTAATATACTCTCGATATATTACAAGTGCTATGAATACAGCGATTTCAGCAAAGCATTCGATCAAATTAATCATAATATACATATCTAAATTGTATGAATTAGTGGTTACAAATATCCCCTCTACGTTGCAATGTCAGGTGTTCCTCAGGGATCACATTTGAGACCATTACTATTTTTAATCAATATCAACGATATCCGTGACTGTTTTAAATTTTACTCTACGCAGACGATTTGAAAATTTACTTTCAAATTTTGTGGACATTGTTTTGGTCTATAAAGCCTGTGTTTGCCCCCTTCTCCATAAATAAATAAATAAGTAAATTTTATTTTCTTTTATGAATTGTGTTACTTTACTATGTATATGTATAATAATAAACCACATACCTGAGTGCTCTTTTCATAGAAAATTGTAGTAGATCCAAATTGTGATGTTGTAAAATAAACTGCAAGACTGGCCTTTGAAGTAATTTAAAATTGTTCACGTTTGCACTATTGTTTCCACTATTTACAAAGGAATCGTTATCATCTTTCTGATTAATCAGTTTCTGTAATGCTTTTGATGGGTTACATAGTAAAGAAGAGCCACTTTCTACAAAAAAAAAGTTGCTTGAAAGTGTCAGAGAAATTGTACAACAGTAGTTCATACCATTATTAGTGATTTCATAATTACTATTATTTCTTTTTCTCACTGTTGTCATTCTATTTTCATATCCAGACTTAGACCACGGAATTCCATTTGTACCCATTGATACTGATCTATGAAATCTTAGTCCCTTATTGTTATCTGGATCATTATCTGACATTGTTACTTCGGAAAGAGGCTGAAACATAAACGAGACATTGTTACCTCTATAATTGTAGTCATTGTAGTCTGCTACTATTATTGCTCTACTTAAATTTTAAAGAGTTCGCGGATGAAGTTACTTGAGAACTGCTACAGGTTTTTATTGTATTATTTTCTTCCTTAGCGCTATTAATTGCATGTTTTATTTTATTCAAATTTATCATTTTTATAATAGTTCTTGGCTCGTTATTTTTTAATTCTTTCGAAAAAGCACATATTGTCAACTTTTCTTTTGGTTTTAATTCTTAATTTATTTTGTGTGAGGGAAAGTATCCAATTTAAAAAGTGCTAAAAATGCCACACATAAATTATTAGACAGTATATTAAAGTTTTTTGTCAAATATACTCAAATTAGTTAATTTATGAACGGAAGAAAAACTATATTACCCTTTGAAATGATGATCCAGAAGTTTCATGAATAGTATAATTATTTAAATAGCCATTAAAAAATAAGTCTTCATTATTACAAAAATTTCCATCTAAAATACTTAGGCATTGAAAGGGTGGAAGTGGTCCAAAAGGTCCTGTAGGTTCAGGTGGAGAACTATTTTCCGAAACTGATGGCATAATAGTTACAGATGATCTTCTCGTCCTCCTCATATTAGATTCAGCTGAACTTGCTACATCTAGGAGAAACATTGCATTATTTCTCATAATATTATGGGGTTCTAACATAACAACGGATGGTGATTCAGCTTTTGAACCATAATTTTTCTTTTTAGTAGTACATTTGTTATGAATATTTATGTGACTCTTCCCCATATTTGTTTTTACATGTCTTTGACGGCAATTATCACATAACAAATACCAAGAACTACCAGCTGAAATTTATTTTTTTTTTATAATTTGACTGAGATTATTTCATGTTATCACTTACGAACTCCTCCGTCACCACAATTTCCAGCCCATCCTAGGCAATAGTTTCCACCAGAATTATATCCTTTTCCACCTGCATGTTGTCCACATCCAGGATGTGCTTGGTGCATGTGATAGGTAACAGGGCGAGGAAAAATATCACCACAAAGTTCACAAATAGTATCAGCTCCAGAGGAATGTAGATAACTAGACAAACCAATATCTTCTACGAAAAGTAAAACTGTTTAATATTAATAAATAAAAGAACACACGTATCTACATAAATATTATAGGTGGTTGATTTTCGATAATTTTATAGGGTACAGCCAAAATGGTGATAGAAAAAAAACTGATATCGATTGTTTATTAATAGTAGAGGCAATGAAGCACTCAACCTCGGAATTTTTTGCACTAAGACGGATCGGAATGCGGTTTCTTGCATTCGCTTCCAAAATTTTTTTGTAAAAAATGTATCTACTTTGTATCTTATACAAACCGGAAATTGCATTGCTGCAGCCAAGAATGCATTCAAAAAATGCATTTTTTTGAGACGGCTTTTGGAAGATTTAATAACTTTGTAAATAAGAGTCAGAACTGGCCCAAATGGGGTTCCCGGGGGTTTTCGAGGTCGCTGATCACGAATATGATGACCCACAGCCGACCTGGAGCTCAGGAACGCCGATGAACGTCATTTCCGAGGGACTCTCCCAAAATTCACGCGGGGAAGGAGAGAAACTCGGCGCCCGGAGTTTTTTTGGGTCGCTGAATTCAAATATGGCATCGGCAAACACCTGGTGCACCGGAACCTGGACGTCGACGTCATCTCCGAGAGTTTTCCTGACAAGATTGCCAAAAACAACCCGAAAATCATTGTGGGGGAGTTTTTTGGGGCGCTTAATCCAAATTTCACGTTGTAGAATTTGACCCTATATTTATACATTTACCTATATCTCTTAATTTTTCTGTTATTGGCGGTTTTTGTGACAAGTATCCAATTTCTTGCGAGGATAACTGTGAAATTGCTAGCAAACTTAAAAACAAAACAGCCAATATGTCATAAGTCATCATTTGCTGTTAATCTGACAGTGGTAGGTACTTAGTTAAAAACTGATTTGAAAATAAAAGGTAATGGCGCTAACATTTATAACTTAAAACATAATATTCTTATTTCACGTTAATCAGTAACAATAATTATGTACTTCTTTAGTTATCTACTAAGTATTTTGATATTTATTTAACGTATTTTCTTGGTGCCATTTTTTATTTATTAATTTTGATTTGATTGATTTCTTATAATTCTTCTTAATGTCTTTCTAATTATTAGGAGTAAATTAGGATATCTCATTAAAAATTCTGCATGTTCTATTTATAATTCCATGAATAAATAATAAATTTTAAATGTCAGCATTTGCATACGGTTTTTTTCGTTATTTACAAACTAGTATAGACTAACACAAATGATGACTTATGACATTCTTGGTTGCTTTGTTTTTTAAGTTTGCTAACAATTTCACAGCCATCCTCGCAAGATATTGGATCATTTTAATTATTTATCACAAAAACAGTCAATAACAGAAAAATTAAAAAAGATAGGTATAGGGAAGTGTAATATGGATAGATAGACAGCAACATTCTACAACAGATTTTGATTAAATATGTGTTACATTTAGAAACACCAAATTTTCGCAGAATAGTTAACTAAGGAGAGAATTAGGCCACTTCATCACGCCGTCCGGAGCTGGCACCAGGTCTCCAGCAGCAATGGCGATGATGTCCTCCAAGGTCATGCTGAAGAAGTGTCAGTGGTGGGGGATCGGATCAGGCTTGCAGAAAAAGAGACGGGATCCCTCGACAATGACCAGGAGGTCGTCGTCGTCATCGAGGAGCGTGACGTCAGAAGCGGCACCAGGTGCGTGCAGGAGCTAGATGCCGGCTTCAGAAGGGGAGCGGGAAGCGGTATCGGATGGCCGGTGTCGGTCGGCAATGCAAGCATCAGGCAGTGGGGTCGGGGACCTTGCAGCGGGCGGCGGGCGGCGGGGGCAGCATTGGCGAGCAATGATTTGTTATAAGGGAGAAAAGGAGAAAGACATAAAGTACAATTGCGGGTAACAAATAATTATCAAATTATGCATTTTCAAATAATGAAACTCACCCTAGTTTTTCTGAGGCCTTAACACAACACAACCTAGTATAAAATATTCGTCGGAATTTCCGCACGCTAATAGCTGTCTACCTCTCGCATGCGCTCGCCGAACTTGCGCAAAAAGCTTTAACATTTTTTGTATTCTATCCAGCCAACGTTCTACATGCCTTTCATTTTTAACAATATTTTTAAATAAATCATCAGGTACTTTCCATTATTATGCAATTCCATGTTAAAGAACAGAAAGACGATTACTGTTTTAATTATTTAACGTAATATTTGTTTACTATCACTAGATATCTCATCTTTGCCTTTTTCAGGAATTTAAGGAGTTTAAGGGAGATTACGGAAATAGGATGCGAAAAATTAGTACTTATAAATATTTTATCATACGCACGCATATTTGCCCATATTTTTACATGATTTATGTTTATTTTTCTGTATTTAGATATGCAACCAGCGTTTTAATTCTGACAAAGTGTTAAGAGTCGTATATACAGCGGTGACCATATTTACTTAATTTATTAATTTTCTTGTGCCTCTAACGTTAACTGGTAATTGAACGTTACAAGTATCAGAAAATAAGTACGTAACAGGATCTGTCCTCTTAATACCTGATACGGTGAAAATAGGATATCAGGTTTAAATAAACTAACCCAACACAGACAGGCCGAGGACGGCTATATACACCCCTCGCCATATTAAAACCCAACCACTACAACACCTTTCAACATCTGATCTGACTGCCGTGAAAGTGGAGTGTGTAGTCAAGGGCAAACAAACTGCTGTTGTCATCGCATCAGTTTACCTCCCTGAGAATTCGGCCACCCCACCACCAACGAGGGAGATGGAGGAACTGGTGGCACACTGTCGCAACCAGAAATGGGAACTTATCAGGGCTTGTGATACAAATTCACACCATGTATATTGGGGCAGTGAAGACAACAACACAAGGGGTAAGTCTTTATATGACTATATTAACGTTAACAACCTTTGTATAAGTAATAGAGGCTGTGTACCGACATTTGTTAACTCAAGAAGTCAAACATTAATAGATGTCACGTTGACTACGGCGCGCATATCTAATGTAATCCAGAACTGGCATGTGGCAGATACTGCCTCAATGTCAGATCACCGCTGGATAAACTTTAATATTAATCTTATCAAAACTCCTCAAAAATCGTTCCGGGATCCCTGAGGAAAGGGACACGAGCGCTGCTATGGCAATAAAGAAGCTGACAAACTAGTCAGGAGCGCATCGAGCCTCAATATTTTTGGACCCGGTCCCTCCAGTGTGCTTCCGTTGTCGGCACTTGCTGGAATTATTAAGGAAGACACCCCCAAAGAATGTATGAAACGGTGGGATGAAACAATTAGCTGTCACTTCGCTAAGGAGCTCTTAGTGTATCCTAGCAAAGATACATCCAAAAAATATCTGGCCATGTCTAGGTCAAATCTTCGCCTGGTGACAGGTATTCAAACTGGACACTGTTTGCTAAGGAAACACCTTTACAATATGGGGAAGTGTGAAACACCTCTTTGTAGGGGCTGTGAACAGGAAGACGAGACGGTATTGCATGTACTATGTGAATGCACTGCCGTCTCGTCAACAAGAGAGTCCATGTTGGGAGAACGCTGGCCTTCAATGGCCTATATTAGAGAGATCCCCCTGAGCAACGTCACCACTTTTTTCACTGTAATAGGCTGGCTGGCGGCTCAGGTGGATTGAAGTGCTGTAGCTTTGCTACTCTCCCCACAATTCCAGATTCCAGGTAGGGGAGAGCGCCCAACAGTGGTCACCATTTTCTTATTTTTCATATATTTTCGATTTGGTAATGAATATTACATTTTTCGTTAGTCTACATATTTTGTTACGTCATAAAATAAAATAATTTTTAGTTGGGTAAGTAAAAAAAATGTTCTCTTTTGTTTTTTGTTATTTTTTTTTAAACGTGTTTATGTGGCCACTGTACGAACCTGGATTGGTACAGTGGTCACCATGGTATACTTACAGTGGCCACTGCTTTCTTCACTGCAATTTGTTTAATTTTTATCGTAAAAAGGTAATCACAAACATCATTTTAAAACATATTTATTTTATAAATACTAAATTAACAAAGTGATGCTAAACAAATCTTAGGCAGATAGACTAAATACTAATATAAACTAAACGAAGAAAAATCGACCGGAAAATAATAGAGGCTTTGGGTTCTTGCAGTTCCCCCTAAAGTTATAGATGTTGGAAGATGCATTACTATATCAGAAGTCGGAACAATAGATTCATCTCGGACATATGGATAAGAAAACTTGTTTTGTTTACGCTTTCTCAGAAAATTTACAAGCAATTCGTCTGCATATTTTCCCTTCTCCAATACTGTCCCCACGCAATATTTCAGTTGTTTTTTCGTCGCAAATCTAACGAGCACAAAGCTTCCGACTTCAATTTCCTCTAATGTTTTTTCATTTTCATTCATCTGAATCAGTAAGATCTAAACTTCCATCGCTTGAGTTATAAGAACTGCTGGAGCTGCTCAAGGTTTCTTTTCTTGTTTTTTCCAATACCAAATCTTTTTCCATTTCTTCAGTGTTAACTGAATAAATTTTCCTTTTTGTAGTTGATGATTTATTAACTCTATTTTCTCTTGTTTTCTTTTTTATTTGTTCTTCTTCCATTTGTTTGTAGATTGGTGTGCTTGTCAAAATCTGGGTGGTTTTCTTCTTTCGTTTTTGCTTATTCTCTAATACTTGTGTTGATTTTGGGTATGGTTTTAAAATTTTTGGGCTAATAAATTTCTGTGGGGGAGTTCTTTCTACATTAATCTCGCTAGTAGATGGCTGCGGCTCTTGGACCAACAGACTATCATTCAAGGGCACATCGGTTACCGTTGAAGCTAAAAAATCATTGTCGATAAATATATTTTCGTCATATGGAAATATTCCTGTGACTTTGAATCTTGATACGCAATTTTTAGATGAAAATGCAAGATGATAAATCTGGCCTAAAATTTCTGAAACATCGTATATTGTAATACGCTGTCCTGGATGATTTGTAAGCCATGTTTTACATGCATTATTGTAATGTGTTTTTAATGGACCATAAACGGTTCTGTCCAGCGGCTGAAGCTTGTGGCTTGTGTGTGGTGGAAGTGTCAATAAAACCACATTATTTTGCTTAGCCAGCCTTATTGCTTCCAAAGAGACATGACTATTATGGTTATCCATTATAAGAAGAACTGGCATTTTTTCGGTTGGATGAGTATAGGATATAAAGTGCTTTATCCATTGAACAAATATTTCTGATGTAATCCATCCTGAAGGTGACGCTGGTCTAATTGAGAGAGGGTTCCTTTTCAGAAATTGGGTTAACCATCGTTTTCCAGCCACCTTATTCTCATTCCATGAAGGTGGAATCCGCTTATTATTAGCAATTGCCAGCTCGTAAGCCAGTGATCGTACGTTTTTTGGAGTAAGGCCATGATGAAGTTTGGCAAAAACTTGCAAATAATTGCACAATTCTTTTTCCTCTTCAAGAGAAAATATTTTTCTAACAGTGTAATTTGGAGTTAATCCACCCATTATGTTCTCCACTTGGACATCTTTGAACTTTCTAACGTATCTTCTTAAAGTCGTTCTAGGTATACAATGACGTACAGAAACAGCTTTTACGGATAAACCATTGTTATTAATATCATCAAGAGCGTTTCTCATTGTTTGCTCTGCGGTTTTTCCAATTCCAGTTTTCTTTGGCTTTGGGCGAGTAATTTTTTTCTGGAATTAAATAACAACTTTGATTTTTTAAACTATATAAAACTTGGCAGTGGCCACCGCTGTTCAGCAGCATAAGCAGTGGCCACTGTTGGTTTCTCAAGGTATGGCCACTGTTGGAAATTTACGCTTGGAAATAAAAACCTAACCTTTAAAAAATCTTGCATAAATTCCATGTTCTAAGGTTTTGTATCTGGTTTAAAATAGTATATTTAAAATTAGGCTAAGAAGAAAGACATAAAATACTTACTAAATTACCAATTTTTAATGGCCGAACATCCTCACGAAAAAAACAAATTATCAACAAAAAATTACGTACTTCTTACAAATAGTACTAAAGCCAAATTTTCATGAAGCACATGGCTAGGCATTGCATTATATCACTTTTACACCAGGTGGCGCATCTGCTCAAGCGCTGCAAAGACTAAATATTAGCTGTGGCCACTGTACCGTCACTGGCCACTGTTGGGCGCTCTCCCCTACCCCTCAAGATTCCGATGTACAGGTATGTTAGAAGATGTTATTATTATTTTCATAAGCTTTCAAAACTTAACAAATTAAATTTGAATCTGTCCCAAAATCAGATAGTTGATTGTATTATAGAGGGGATTAAAGATCCACAGATAAAGCTAACGATAAAAGCAGCGCGTTGTTCGACCTTTGTTGAATTGTCTGAATATGTTACTAGTTTTCCCAGTACAAGTAAGATCATTCATGACACTAGAAATAAAATTAATATCTCAGTAGATAGGAGAAGAAGAAAAGACCTGATCTGTTATTATTGTATGGAAAAAGGTCACAGGCGTATAGAATGTCCTAAATTTAATAATCTGAAATGTACTTTTTGGAATGAATTCGGACATTCAGTAGACGATTGTAGAATCAAACCACGGAACTTGAATAAAAGCGGTAAAAACAAAGATATTAATTATGTTGGTGAACAGGTCGCAAATAAGTACTGTAAAAAGGCAAAGATAAATAAACAGTCTATTAGTTGTATGATAGATATGGGCAGTGGATTAACGTTAAAGAAACGAAGCGTAGCCATAAATCTGAATTTAAATCAACAACGATTGAATGAATGTATACAACTCCGCGGATTTAATGGGTCTCGAGTCATAGCTCGATGGAAAAGTTTCGCTACTATTGAAATTGAGGGTGTCCGATTACACACGGAAATAATTATATTGAATGATGACGAGTTAGTGTATGATTTGTTAATCGGTCAAAATTTTATTGATCATCCGTCTATTGTAGTTATAAACGGTCGTAATAATTTGGTAATCTTTACATTACCTGATACTGCCGATATACCAACAAATATGGGTCAAAAGTACTCTGTAAATTGTATAACGGTCAGCGAACACATAAACACCATGTGGATATCAGATATAAAGTGTGGTGAACTAATAGAGGCAGAAATAAATAAACTCAAATGCTTGTGGAATATAGGGATTGATTTTGTTTTAAAACTAGCGAGTTAGGCAAAACAAATACAATAACTATGGCAATAGAATGTACTACCGACAAACCTATAGTATATAGGCCGTATCGTTTGTCGTTACCTGAAAGAGAAAAAGTTAATGAAACAATTGCGGAGTTAATCGACAATAATATAATACGTCCATCGCGTTCACCATATGCGAGCCCCATTATTTTAATTCCAAAAAAAATATGGCGGGCATCGCATGTGTGTCGATTTTCGTGGACTTAATAAAATTACAAAAAGGATACATTTCCTCTTCCTTTAATTGGAGACCAAATAGATCGTTTAGGGGGCAATAAATATTTTACTACCCTTGATTTATCTCAAGGATTTTATCAGATACCACTGGATGAGACTGTCATACCGAAGACAGGATTTGTCACTCCGGATGGGCATTTTGAATTTTTGAGGGTCCCTTATGGGCTGTCAAATGCGCCAAGTGTTTTCCAACGGTTAATGTCGGTGGTATTGAAGGATTATATCAATACTATCGCACAAGTGTACAGGGTGTCCCGTAAGTCATGGATCAAACTGCTCTGGGTGATAGAGGACGCCATTTGCGACAAGAAAAACAGTAGATAAACTATGCCGATTCAAACTCAATTTGCATAATTTTGGGTTGAAAATGAATGTCCCGGTAGACGGGCTCTGGAGGGGTCTTCTTGATTTTGAAGTTGACGTCCAAAAAGATATTCGTGGTTTAAAATAGTCGAAAATAAGGCCATCAATAGCCCACAGTTCAT